>NW_019416573.1:275052-519060 GCF_000390285.2 Anoplophora glabripennis | reverse complement strand
GTACTTTCTCTTTGCAGATTGCTCCAATATTGCAAAAAAGTATTTTAAAATTGTTTTTATTATACAAAAAGCTCCGTAGGTATAGTCTTTCCGATCTCAATTGGAGAATCAAGAGGTTGGCAGTATGTATCAGGTTCAGTTGAAAAACATGTTCTCATATTTATTTGCACACAGCTGCACTGGGCGACCTGGCCATAAATTCAGGTGTCAACAAATGGCTTAGCAGTGCAGTGCAGCAATGCGGAATTTGGTGTGATTCAGGTAATTTTAATTTATTATAGCTACCTTCTATTAATCATTCATATTACAATTGGGAAAGGAAGAAATAAGAGGGATATTTTGTTTACTAATATCATTACAACTTGACATTTGTATATCTTTTGTAACGGAACAAAACGAAATTTACCATAAATATAATAAAATTACATTTTCAATGGATATAAAAAATGTAATCATTTCTCTGGTTATAATTCAGAAAGTTTATACTATTGACTATTTCACTATATTGGTACATATTTACATTATCCTTTATTGAGAAATAAAAAAGGTTACCCACCTGCAATATAAATCATGCGTTTAACAAATCCAACTACTGACAAAAAATCTTACATAATCGGTAAAACGTTTAGGCAGTGTCTAATATGNATACCTCATTAGGCGAGCTAACTGATATTTTATTTATAATAACTCAAAACAGGTCATCAACGAATGATGATCATAATAAAAATATATATCTGCAATTGGTCTTAATTTTTAGGTAGTAGGAAATCGTACTTTCTCTTTGCAGATTGCTCCAATATTGCAACCAAATATTTTAAAATTGTTTTTATTATACAAAAAGCTCCATAGGTATAGTCTTTCCGATCTCAATTGAAGAATCATGAGGTTGGCAGTATGTATCAGGTTCAGTCGCTGACGCAGCAACTCGGCGTTGAAATATTTGAAAAACATGTTCCCATATTTATTTAGCCATACTTATATACAAATCTGGTCGCTCAGTTGAAGAATGAGCGCGCGGGCAAACGCGGCACAAACACAGCTGCACTGGGCGACCTGACCATAAATTCAGGTGTCAATAAATGGCTTAGCAGTGCAGTGCAGCAATGCGGAATTTGGTGTGATTCAGGTAATTTTAATTTATTATAGGTACCTTCTATTAATCATTCATATTACAATTGCGAAAGGAAGAAATAAGAGGGATATTTTGTTTACTAATATCATTACAACTTGACATTTGGAGATCTTTTGTAACGGAACAAAACGAAATTTACCATCAATATAATAAAATTGTTTGAGGTCATACATAATTAAAATCAAGTGAATATATATATAATAGAAATTTTCTACACAATATACAAATTATTATAATATTTTATCTTTAGCAGAAAACTATCTTAGGAATGCCTATGACGCTCATTAAATTTTATTGCTAGGCGTTTTTATACATTCTACTGACTGCATAATTTTTTGCACGGGACTAGTATTTTGCTAGTAGAAATTGTTCTGCACGGGAGTGGACCGGGAAAATTCGGGAAATGGTCGGAAAACTGCAAAAAAATGTTTCGAGAATAACTTGAAAAGTATTGAGAATTTCACAAACATGCATTTGTAGAGCATAAAATTCTCATTTTTGGCAATTATTGAGTTAATTAACGTTGAATTTTTCTTCAATCATCATCCGAAAGTAGATAATAGATACTACGAACTTAATATTAATGTGAGTTATAAGAGTCTCTGAATTCTCCATATATTAGAATTTAATCCCCTTAATTTGTATAAACGGGATGATATATTGCGTATGTCTAACACGGACGAATAGCTGAATAGATTTCGGAGACTTAAAAATGTTTTATTATTATTATTATTCATTCGCCTCGACATTAATGATTTTCAATCGTACATATAAAGCACAAAGTAAATCGGATTTATAAAAATATATACTGGTTTATTCAAGTTAGGCACCAAAATATACGGGTGTCCCATAAGTACATGGTCAAAATGGTACTGCGACATTCTTTGGCTCAAAAGAAGACGATGTGACCTAACATTCATTAAGAAAAAATGTCTGGTTCCTCTGCTATTGACTGTCAAAGTTCTTGAAAAAAAAAATATGTTTTTTGTAATATCTGGAGGATGTTACGATGGATTTTAATGAAACTTGCTGTGGACTTGTTCCTAAGTAAAACTCATGTTTTGATGAAGCAACCGCGTCCATCTTCCTTGGTCTAGTGGTAAATTCTTGAGTGTCTTGGTACAAGAATTACCAGAACTTTTTATTCGGTCCCTGGAATTAATTAATTTTATTTTTATTGATGCATCAGTCCTTTTTCGTGCTCTGGGTAAAATTTTGTAGCATTCATAGTTTTTACGCAATTTTTTTTTTTTTTTCAATTTTAGACAATAATTATCACTACTACTCAAGTATAACAGCTACTCACTACAATTACTACTATCGTAGTAAGCGATGATGTCATTTTATAATAAATGAATTGTCAATCAATTCGTTTGGAATAGCGTTTTCTAATGAAGAGATAACCGACTGATCAAAGTTTTAGGGTTTTGCGAAGATAACTTCGACGGGTATCAGATTACCGATTTACATGGATTGAAAAGAGTTTGCGGGAGACTGGGCAATTTGGTGTTTGAGCCGTTGACCGTGTGGGTCATCCCCAAGTACGAAATGCAGCCGTTGAGGGAGACATTTTAAATAGGGTCGCTGAAGATCCAAATATCAGTACTCGCCGTCTGACAGTGGAATAAGGCGTACCAAAAAGTACAATTAATCGCATCATAAGACAGCAGCTCCTCCATCCTTATCATGCGACGTCTATTAAAGAGCTTTTACCATACCACTTTGAGAGAAGACTTCAATTTCGCCCCTGTATTTAAGGAGCGTCGGCATGCGATTTAAATTTCACCAGCCGAATGTTATTCACCATTACGCAGAAGAAATTCCTTATGCGAGGCGTATTAACCACTTTCAGGTGGAATTTCCAATAAATGTTTGGACCGGGATCATCGGTGACATCCTTCTGGGTCCTTAGTCATGCCGCGCCGCCGCCGCTTGAATAGCGAAAATTATTTCAATTTTCTGACGAATACTTTTCCGATTCTAATGGAAGATGTCCCTTTCGATCTTCGTGCTCAGATGTGGTTCATGCACGATGGAGCTCCTCCGCAGTTTAGTGCAAATATAACAGCACATTTAAATAATACTTTTCCACACAAGTGGATCGGAAGAAGAGGGAGAGATGTTCTTGTCGAATGGACCCCCAGGTCCCCCGACTTAACGTTGTTAAATTTTTTCTATGGGGAGCCTTGAAGAATAAAGTTTACGCTACTCCTGTGGAATCCCAGGAAGAATTATTGCGTAGAATTCAAAACGAGGCAGACGTAATACGGAAAGATCCAAAAATGTAGAGGATGGCTCAATTAAATTTCAATCGAAGGATCCAGCTACGCATGCAGGAATATGTCTTGTAATTCCACCATCATCTATCGTATCTATGTAACTATCATCCAGTTTCATTAAAGAGAATTATGTCTTTCCTAAGTACGTCTTTACATTTTTTGAGTGTTAACAGAAAATAAATCTAATGAAGTAAAATGATATTCAATCCGTCGCATTGCGATATACTTTAAAGTTACGACCATTTTACTTTCAATATTGATATCCTAGGTAAAAGAATTGGCAATTATTATTAGAGAAAACAGAAAACAATTTTTTGCGTAAAAACTATGAATACTACAAGATTTTACCAAGATACTTATTACGATAGTAGTGATTGTAGTGAGTATTTGTTGTACTTGAGTAGTAGTGATAATGATTGTTTAAAATTGAAAAAAATATTTTTGCGTAAAAACTTTGAAAGCTACAAATTTTACCAAGAGCACGAAAATCTCGAAAAAGGACTGATGCATCAATAAAATAAAATGAATTAATTCCAACGACCAAATAAAAAGTTCTGGTAATTCTTTTATCAAGACACTCAAGAATTTACCACTAGCCCAAGGCAGATGGATGCGGTTGCTTCATTAAAATATGAGTTTTACTTAGGAACTTTGACAGTCAATAGCAGAGGAACCAGACATTTTTTCTAAATGGAAGTTAGGTAAAATCGTCTTCTTTTGAGCCAGATAATGTTGCAGTACCTTTTTGATCATGTGCTTATGGGACACTCTGTATACTATGACCTATCTATACTACCACCAATTTTCTTTTTGACTTAAAAATTGTTTTTGTACATTAATTTTTTACAGATAATGTAGGTACGCTATTAAACCAAATTTTATTATAGAAGTAAAGATGACTAATTACTAGAATTACCATATTTTTAAAACGACATACTAATACTGCCATTACTAAATATCTAAATTATTATTATTGACTTAATATTCCCATCTTTTTTCAATATTAAACAGTTTGTATTGCATAATGCCATAATACTTTATATATTTTTGACCATTTGTATTTAGTAAAAACATTTACTCGTATATATAGGTAGATTAACGACGAAATAGAAATAATCAATTTCTAAGACACTTGGATTTTATTTTCTGTATTATTCCATTAAATATTCCCTTCAGTGATTTAATAGCCACTTCAAAGAATTCTACTCCTGTAGCTGTTAACAAAAATATGGAAAAGTGAAAATGGTCCGGTCACGATCTCACTGATTTGGCGTGGATTGCCCCATATACAATTGCACTTGTGAAAACTACCCTATCCCAACAGAAGCGTATGATAAATAAAATCAGGTACATTCTGAGAAATGTCCCTATATCGCGGCGTCCAGTTTATTGGAGCACATTTCAATTAGTCAGAGAAATATCTCATGTATGGCTGCTGAATAGCAGCTCCATATATAGAATACCAATTTTTCCTCGTTAAAATTGTTCCGGATATAAACGATAAAGATCAAAATGTGAAATCCCCAGTGTCTGCCGGTATTAGATAACTATCACAATATTTTTATATGTTGACTATCCGAATTCTATTAGCTAATACCTTGTAATAATACATAAAAGTCTGCCCGTAAATAGCTATGATTTTTTTGTAATTAATTAGTAAAGTATAATACATTAATATTACCTGAATTAATGAGCCGACAAGTAAAAACAAGCACAGTGACCTTGTAACCATTTTTTTCCTTTTAAGTTTATGGACACACTGAACGAAAGGCAGAGCGTTCTTTATTTATATTTTGATAACGACCGAAGATAACAAAATAGATTCAAGTGTTACTATGATACTTTTGTAATGCGGTAAATAACAGATGCGCTTCTTTTACAAACCTGTAGTGATTGATTACAAACCAAATTATTATATATCCTTTGTCGTTCAAAGTTGAACCAGATTAATCTACTGAATTAAAAATAATAATAATAAAACTTTGTTTTTAACATTTCGCTAATATGCTAAATAATGTAAATACATCATTCTTTCAAGAAAACAAACAAAAGGAATGAGATTGAAATTCTAAAAAGAATTTATGTGACGTAAAACACCTGAACAAAGGTTTCTAACTGAAACTTCCGATTTCTACAACCATCACCAAAGCGTAATGAGGTTCTCGTTATATCAACACATCACTACCAAAACTGTAATCTAATTTCAGTCCTGGTGAATGGGATAAAAACTATCAGTCTCCTGCCACTTTGTGGTTTATTGTAGCTAACTTCTAAAGTTATTCCACAGGTTTAGCTTTCTAATAAGGCCAATATTCTAATAAGACTAATGTCCTAATAACACCAATATTTGATGAAATTTTGTTGATGAAGATGGAAAGAGCTTTACTTTGCTGAAAGCGAAAGAGTACATTGTTTTGTTCTACCGTTTCCTAATTTCCTAACCACAACCACCATTCAACTTCTTCACCTTGGTCCAGTTCGGGTAGATTCTATTGTTCGCTGTTGTAATTAATTCAGTAAAGATGTCATTTTATAAAAAAAATTCCAAACATGATAATTTTTTCAGGGTTGCTTGAATTCGAACTCCTGGTACAAATTGCGCTATGGGGGTGATTTCCTAAACATTTTTTAGAGCAAAATGACCTTCACAAAAGTTGTAGAGGATCAAATTCTGAACAACTTTTCCATATAAAATAATTTTTTTTGTATGTCTAATACTTAACGAGTTACTGCGCATTATGTGACAAAAATTGGTCTTGTAAACAAGTTTTTACAAAAAAAAAATATAGGGAAAAATTCTCTAGAATTTTATCCTCTACAATTTTTATGAAGGTCATATTTTTGTAAAAACATGCGTGCCCAATTTTTGCCACATAATGCACAGTAACTCGTTAAGTATTAGACACACAAAAAATGCGTCCCCTATAAGCCGAGCACAACTTTATTGGATTGAATCTGTTTATTTTCAGAAAATTTTTAGCTCTGATTTTTGATAAATCCCTTATAAAGATCCTCAGGCGAATTAATTTTGACAGTATTCCTGTATTTCCTCTCCAAACTAATTGCAAGTCAGGAAATTCTGGCAGTAACCAAATCTATACCAAGAACTGGTTTCAGTAATAGATTTCAAGACAGCGTCTTTCCTAGCAGAAAGTCTGCGTCCTTACCAAACCAATTAATATCCAAATTAGAATCACTATGCTATTATTCTATAATCGGTAGAATCTTCTGACAGATTCATTTACGCCATTTGATGGCATACATTTCTGTCTAGTGATTGTATATGTATCAAGGCTTACTGACAATCAAACCAAACTTTCGCCTTTGTCTTATTTTGGTAAATATACAATTCTTGCGAAATGACACTTAATATGATGTTTCTCTTAAACGTAACTCCACATATCATTACACCATTGAATCAAAAGGCATAAATGTGCTCTGACATATCTTTTTAATTGTAGAAATATTCAATCAAGTATTATTTTCATCTGATTAAATCGTCAATATTAAAGTATTGGAAGTTTAAAGAGTGAACTGTAGATAACACAAATGATGTTTCTCGAAGTTCAGAGGAATTTAGGTTTCGGTTAATAACAATGGATAAGTAATTTATAGATTAATTGTTATATATGGAACAAGGCTTTTTATAAACTAGGTAAACAAAACTGTCTCTATAATCATCTAAAAAGTAAACTATCGACTACATTTGTTTAAGATATCAAACATAAAGAAAGAAATGACAAACACTTGAGGATAATTTGACCGAAACTTATTTTGTTTGTGTTTTCTACGATGTGTACATTTTTAAATTAAATCACATTATCTGCACCATCATTTTCTCGACAGTGTCACTCAGAGTATTCTACAATATTAAATATTAAATATAAATGTTACGCAATTTAGTATGTCAAATACTTAAAATCATGCCGCATGAAACAAAAATAACCTCACTTTTTGCTTTTGTTATTCGTCTAAGATACTTAAGAGAGTGTACAGATAAAAGGCATCATGTTACAAATCTAATAGTAGTTTGCAAGGCTTGGTGAAGTCACTGCTCAGTCTGTCGAGATGGCTAAAGAAGGCAAGCCCTTTTTGGAACTCTCACCTGAAATACTTTCACATTGAGCCAGAATAGCCCTTGCACGATACAAGCAGCTATGTAAAAGAAATTCAACCTCAAATGACCTTATGATTATACACAAAGGGTCGTAAGGTCAACGTTAACATACGAGTATAAGGTGATAGTTTTATTGCCGAAGACAGTGCAAGTGGGTCAAAGACTTCTAAGTCTAATGAAGAGTTGAAAGTCTTGCTGTCCTATCACTAAATATCCCCATTCAAGGAGAATTTAATTTCGTACGTTAAAGATTACTAGAGGGACATCCCACCAGTTGTTCGGAACCATAATGGAGTACACTAAAAGCTGTACGATGAATTAAAGACATATCTGCTTTGAGCAGAGTCAACTGACCGCTTGGCTCCAAGATACAGTTTTCGAAGAACTTCAACATGATTATACCAGAAAGGAAATACTGAAGGAAGGGGTTCCCTGTTAAAGCCTACTTAGTCTGGTCTGTGGAAGGCTATAGACTAAGGGTTATTCACTTAATCTGCGAATAAAGCCACGGTCATTCAAGCGGAGGAATGGCCGTTGGACATATAACATATAACGATGTAGATAAGAGGAACGTTAAAAACCAAAGAATTGCTATCAATCAGCCATACTAAACAGTCAGCTCTAACAGTAATGCTCATAACATATCAATTATAGACTGCTGTTTGGATACATTGGGAATACAAGAAAGCCAGAATGACATGCTCTGATGAGTTACGTAGAGAAGGTTCATCTACAGATCTGCAATATACTTATGCAAGAATGGGTGTAGCAATGCCCAGAAATGGCGGCTTGAAATCATTATCATTATTATCATTAAAGGAGTTAACAGCAATCTGCAGATGTCGGTAAGTTAGATGGAGACTGCTAACAGGACCTTGAAAACTCAGGAAACGTATGATGGGCCTGGAAGAAGACAGTCTTTTTAGATTCTACCAGGAGGAAGAGTATAGTGCAATTGCAGGTGTGAAGGCCAGAATCATATTATATTCTGTTATTTAGAAAAGAAAATCCGGATACTGATAGCTGCGTCAAAGAACCACGGTCAAAGCTGTAAAACCTAATTACAAAATAGAAGCTGAGTGAATAACTTATATAATTCAAATGTTTGATGACACTACATGTCATGAAATGTTATTATTATTCTTACTATAGGTAATTCTGAGAAATTCAATGAAAATGATAAATAAAAAGAGTACCTACTTACATTATTTTTTTACTGTATTTTATAACAATTTATTCTTATGTGACATTCTATACCAAATTGCACTTGTGGAAACAGCTCTATTATAAAAAGCGTTGTAATATTTTTGCAACATATGTATTAACAAATATAAAAAATGCCGGTTTTATACTTTTCTTTATTATTTACTGAAAATTTTCTATTTACTACAGTGTTAAGAGCGCATCTCGTAATAGGGCCAGCGCCTACGTTTTTGGTACAGAAAGGCAATGCAGGTAAGTAAGTATTAAGACATAATGTAACTTTAAAAGTCTTTTAATAATACACCTCAGGTATGTAAATTCGTAAACCAATATGTGTGATAATTGATCGAAGGTATGTAATTATAAAAATGGTTCACTTAATACGTCAGGCGGAGAAGGATTTATACATATGATATTCACAGACGGTCTCTGATGAAGGGTGGTCAAATTATAGTAACTTTGTACCACCCGTCCATTATTCTTATATGTATTTGTAACCACAGTTTAAATCACCTCACATTTACATGAATTAAATTTGTGTTTGTAACAACAATGCCTAAGGCCAAGATTCTGTATATAATCTGGCATTTCTTATAAATCATCATTAAGCAAAATATTTTACAGAAATTTGTTCATTATCTTGATCACAATTTTCGTACTTAAATAGGCAATTAATCATTATAAATTTAGTTTAGTTTATTATTAGACAAGTCGTAGCTGCACTGAATGATTTATATTTTTCCAGTTCTTCCTTGACATACCATTTCTATAATTGTTTTACATATTTACAAAAAAGTTGCACCACATGGGGCCTTATAATTTATAATAAACACCTTCAAAGTTTTCAAAAATTAATTTAGGTGAGAATAATCGTAAATATACATTTTAATAGACATCGAAATTATCTAAAAATATGTCCCAGAGATAAGTACCACAATTTTAACTCATCAAATGCAACAACTTTTGTTAATTTTTTTTTAAAACCTTAGTTTTTAAGATAATTTTTTGAAACTTTACTACATATACCGAAACGGCTTCTAATAATAAACAAAAAGAGGCACGAAAGTACATTACTAAGGTGTTTTTTAATTTATAGCGTTATTTCAATGGTTAAAAAATACTGGAGAAAAATTCGATCTATTTATAAAATTTATTTGGCAAAAGTCGTTAGTTTTGATGAGTTAAATATGTAGTTATAATTTTGGTACTTATTTCTGGGACATCTTGTATGTGCATATAAATTCCTATATACTTTATTTTTGGATATAACGTTGGGTATCGAATTATTTTGGACTTTTCGGCTTGTATTAAATTCAAATACTAATCTCAAAAAAATATCCACTAATTTTGTTTCTGAAAAATTCGTCCTTTGTTACTTACTAATTTTAAATTATACCTCTTGATTGCACAATACTCAAATATGTAAGTAACGTTACTAAAAGAAGTTTGACTAAAATACACTTAAAATGCAAATAGGTGCAACACAGGTGGTAAATGTAAGGAGGTTTCTGACGGGCATTTTGATCCTAAATAATGACGAAGTGATTGGTGAAATATGCATAATTGTAAATTTAAGACCATTTATTTGTGAAGACATAGAGGGTGTTCAAGTTAGAGCTAACTTTTGAAATTTGCCGCTATTTGTGTTTTTTTTTTCACCAGAATGGTTTTGGGTTTTTGAAGCTGTTAATTAGAAACATGGCGATTAATAAATAAGGAACAGTGCACGATTGAAAAACGCGTCTTTATTGTTAAAAATTATTTAAAATTTGGCGAAAGTTAGACAGATGTTGGAAGAAAAAATCGTAGAAAATATGGAAAAACAAATTGTCCAACAAATAGCACCATTGCGCATAAATTTGAAGAAATTGATTCAATTCAAGGACAAAGAAGTAAAATTTACAGTCGTAGAGGTCATTTACCAGAACATACTGCAACTGTCACTGATAGTGTCACTGCAGAACCAAATACATCAATTCGTCATCGTTAACAGCCATTAGGCATTAAACAAAGGACTTTATTCAGAATATTTTACATAACGATCTTTACTTAAAGGCTTACAAAATACAGTTAACACAAGAATTATTGTACATTCGTTAATTGGGCTCTTGCGATATGAGAAGAAAATTATTTTTTTAACAAAATCATCTTTAGTGTTGATGCTCATTTTGGAATTAGTGGATATGAGTAGCTATAAACAAACAAAATTGTCGTACCGATCTGGAGTGGAGAAAACCCACGAGTAATATTGGAACAATCAATGCAACCGCAAAAAATAACTGTTTTGGTCTAGTAGAATTATTGGTCCATACTTCTTCGTAAAAGAGGCTGGAAAGTTTGTACTATAAATGGTGCTCGATATCGGACGATGATTAATAACTTTCTATAGGATGAATTGGAGTGTATTAATGTACAGAATATGTGGTTTCAACAGGACCGTGCATCATGGCAATGTATAGAGGATTTATTGGTTTTTGGGCCTATTTTTGTAAGGTTATGAAAAATCCTGACGTAATGCAGATTTAGCGACTCCGAAAAGATATGGTAGACATATGGGGCCTTTACTTTTTAGTATATGTACTGCGGACTTTGTGTCGTCAGTAGAGCACACTACTTTGCACATGCATGCAGATGACTTACAAATTTTGTACAGCTTCGAAATTGACAATAAACAAACTGCTGTTGATCTTATTAATTCTGACTTGCATCGGATTAAGGAGTTATGCGATAAAAATGTTCTAATGCTTAACCCAAATAAATGTAAAAACCTGGTTATAGTTACTTAAAAACTAGAAAGTTGGGGGATTTTGCTGTTTATATTGACAATTGTTCTTTGGAAAACTGTAACTGTTGTTCAGTAAAGAATCTGGGTCTTGTATTTGAAAATGACCTGAAATTCTCACAACATGTTAATGAATTATTTAAGAAGGAGTTCATCTCCTTTAAGCAAATAGCGCCTTTAAAACGTTATTAGGGCTATGACATTAAATTTGTATTGGTCGAATCCTTAGTTTTGTCTCATCTAAATTACTGTGATTATTTTTATGGTCCTTTACTTATAAATGCTAATAAATTTAAAATGCAAAAAATTCAAAATTGGTGCATGCGTTTTGTCACATATATATTCTTTCTTCACCATGTTACTTACCCTTTATTCGACAGTTTGGTAAATTAAGACTCAGTGAAAGACGATATGTTCATTTTTGTGTTTTTGTAAATAATATACTGTGTAATACAACTCCTGACTATCTTTATGAGAAGTTGGTTTGGCGACATAATGTACATGATCGTCAGCTTCGTAATTTACATGATTTTTAAATAATGCGTCATCGAACTGAGTATTTTAGATGTTCATTTACCTATTTAGCAGCTATGATATTAAATAACGTACTGGTGTTTTTTTAGTTTTAATTTTTTAATTTTTGACTTGTATTAATATAATATGTGTATGAGTGTGAGTCTGACTATACTATGTATTTGTATGTGTATTGCACAAGCATGTATGAGTGTTGTGTATGTATATTTATAAGTTATATTGTTTTCATATTGCTTTTAATATGTGTAAGTTAATTGACTTTCTGAGGGGTAGGCTAATTATCAGTTATCTGTGTCTAGTCCTTTTGTTGTATATTGTCATTGTAACTATGCACAATAAATATTTTTTACCTTTTTTACCTTTACCTTTATATAGTCAGATCCCAGAAGTAATTTTTCGGATTTTTTTGTGTTGTATAATTTCGTATATCACTCAAATTGAATTACGTGAAGATTAAAGGTTTATAGAGCTGCTAGAAGTGATCACTTTTCTGCCAATCTTTTCCATTATTATTCAATATCTAGATATTTCGAATAAATTATGTTTTTTAAAAAAATTAAAGAGTTAACTCAAATTTGAACATTCTCTATAAATATTTCATTTTAGTGGTGCAAAAATATACGAATTTATATATAACATTATAATTAAATTTAAGTGAATATATACAAATCAGTACATAGCTTAAGGATATTGAAATTGAATAATACATAATTTAAAAAAATATAATATTATTCAATATAAAATTATTGAACAACATATTTAAAAAAGTATATAACGATAAACTTTTCAGTGTAGTTTTTAGGCAATATGTGAATACACTGCTTAAGTGAATATGAACATTTACTAATAATTACTACCTAGTCGACATAGGCGTGAAGTGGAAATCAAGGAGTAAATAATAATTAGTTTAATTCAGTTTGTTTTAATTTTAATTGTATCGACACTGTTTTGGGCATGACATATTTTCTTTACCGTTGTTTATTTTTTCTTTGATTATGCTAATCAAAGAAAAAGGCGTTGCATCCATTTAGTAAATACATTAATTTAAACATATCGACAATAAATAAAGGAATAAACGATATCTGCCTGTGTAAGCGAACTAAGGCGTGAACAAGCAAGTTAATAACTTTTGTGCGTGAATACTAATCAAGCAGATCGAAGTTCTGCCTTTTTACCTTTTACGTCAATGTTCTAATCTTGTACCTTTTCGATTACTGTATCCTATTAACTGAAAATGGAAAACTCATTAAAATTATTGTTAAAAATCTAATTAGCACTGACAGAAATTGTGTAATGGTTAATGTTTCTTTTTCCAAACCGCCTTTAATGAATCTGGTCCTATTCTGAATAACTTAAAATTCAAATATTGTTTTTAGGATAACGTAACGTAAATCTTGTAACGAAATTTTAGTTAATTCCGTTACATTTTAATTAAACCATATAACATCAATTTTATCCTTAATTTCACTTAATTTTATAACGTCATAATAGCACCAGTCTCATTATACTCCAACAAGCACCTTGCGCACCATCAGAGATCGTAAACGAACGCGCGTTTCTATGATTCGAAGCGCCATCTACACGAGAGTATAAATACCGGAAACGTACTAGAATAGCCCTCTTTCCTATTTGTTTGCTATTTGCTTCATTCCGTTTAATTTTATTTCCATGGTATTCGAGACACGGGAGGTACATCTTTTCCATTGCGTCACAACCAATATTCATAATATGAAATAATAATCCAGTAAACAAAGGTTTTTTCTAGGAAAAGATGTAGAAGTTTTTTTCTCACCGGTTTTATATGTTTTTTGGGATGCTGAATCTGAATCTGAGGTTTTCCACCTCGCCAGGCGACGGCTTCACAAGGAAAATTGCAAAATTAATCAAATTTTCGGCACTTTTTTTCAGGTTTTTAACTATAACTCGAAAACTAAGCTTTTTTTGATTATAACTATGATATACCAAATTAAAGTAGACAAAATTTGCTACAAATACGAATAATAACTCTAAAGTCTGGACAATCCAAAACGTCGATAGATCGTGTAAGTGCTTTTGAGCGAAATAAATTCTTACATGTAGATTATAATAGAGTACTGGAGTAGGACAGGGTGTATCATAATTAATAGCGCAAATTACACCATACTAGAAGAAATAATGTCAGTAAACATGGATCTGCAAACGAACCGTGTCAAAAAAAGATTTTTTTTCAGTTTTTTGACGATATGTCCGATATGTCAGGAACCGTTTGAGATACAGAACGCAAATTTTGTACTACATATTATGAGAGTGGCGGAGATTTTAGGATTGAAGTTTTTTTGCCCATAATTGGCATTTTAAAACAATATTTTAAACAGCCGATATTTTCTACACAAAAAAGTACTTACCTATCATCAAAAGCTCTAACGCGAACCGTTTTCAAGATAAATAGCGTTTTATGATGTAAACCATGAAAGAAAGTAAATAAACAAAAATCACAACAAATGCTGAAAATGGTCTTCTAATACGTTAATGCAGGATTGCAACGTACGTCTGAGTGACTGGCGTACCCATTCGAAAATGCCCTGAATGTTGCAGATCATATTGCAGATTTGTTTTATCACTTCCTTGCATGTTTTCCATCATAGACCACCATTTATCTTGAAAACGGTTTGATGAAGAGTACTTTTTTATGTAGAAAACATAGACAGTTTAAAATACCATGCCTGCATGGTTAATTACTTTTTAATTACATCTGAAGAATATTCCCCTCCGTGTCTTTTATTGTCTGTTTTATAAAATTACCTATATGTACTTTAAGTTTAATTCACAATAAAATGACTAATTCCTTGATTTGATGATGTCGACGTCGAAACTTTGACTTTTCTTTTCATATTCGACTTTTCCTTTTGTTGGTATTTTTTTAAATACTGCCAATCGTTTATTAAGTGCAGTTTCCACGTTAAGCAAGGTAAATTGTCAGACGGGGCAGGTTCACTCTTATCGGAGCACTTTCGTGTCATTGCGGTTGACATTCGCAATTCATTTCTTAAAAATCCGCGGCGAATTAACATGCAGTTTTGGAGTGATTGCGGCCGTTTATCTCTTCGCGCGCAATGCATCATACTCGAGATGTACAGTTTTGTTTACGTGGGATTGCAAGTGGGAGGGTGGGAACTGAAAAGGGAGGTGCATTGACATGTAACTTTCTGGTCATTATTTAAGCGGTATCTGCTAGTCAAGCGACTGAAGATTTGACATGTAAATAAGAGTAATTAAGTTGTTAACAACTGTAATGGTCATGAATTTAAGTTTGTTAAAGAAAATAAGTGAACAATAGTGAACAAATTTTAAAGATGTAGGTTTAGAATTGTTGTTTACCTTTAAGAAGTAATGTGAAAATGCGGAAAAAATTATGTAAAGTATGGAAAAGGCAACTAATATCAGATATAAGAGCAGACTATTTTATAAAGAGTATTCATTCAATATGTCATTCTAGAAAAATCTTCATTTCTTTTGACAAAGCCTATAAAAAAATATTACATTTCACAAAAACTAGTTTATGAAAAGCTACGTAATATCGATGTAAAGTAAGAAAAATCATTGAAATCATTCCCAAAGTAAGTATGATTCAAGTACAGTCAAAATTAATGTTACGAAAATTAAGGCTACAAGAAAAATCATGTGCAAAGAAGCACTGTAAGGAGAGTATACCAAATATCCAGTAACAATGACGATGAATGGTCCTCTTGATATTGTGAACTCATTTTCTTAATTCACCGCTGGACCGCATGGTTACCAATTTAACGATTGCGCAACAATATTTACTAAACCATTATGTTTTGTGTTTAATTTGTCACTAAGGGTAGGTAAATTTTGGAATTCTGGCCGAATTCGTCCCATCTATAAAACAGATAAAAAAAGCGAAGTCGAGGATTATCGTCCTATTACAATTATTTGTAATGTCTCCAAAGTTTCTGAAATCTTGCTTTATTAGTTACTAAGTTGATGTGCTTGACGCAATATATAGCAATTAAATTAGATGGCGGAGGTCAGGCTAGAACATGGTATTCTACTGTCAAAATTAATCAAATCAAACTTCGGCTTAACTAAACTATTTGTTCACCTCAAAGGAAATTGACGGTGGAGTATCGTGGTTTCCGAACAATAGAAATAAATGCCACCTCTGGGGTCCCTCAAGGATCGGTTCTTGGCCCTCTATTATTTCTAGTCTTTATTAATGACATTGTCCGGAACAATAAAAAGACATAACCAAGTAAAAGTTTAAGTCTGGGAAAGTAAACCGCCAGTTATCAGTGCTTTACAAGATTTGTCAAAAGCCAAATATTAACAAAATTAGAAGATAGGCAATGCCTAATGAGAAAAAAGTTTAAAGAGTAGAAGACTTTCAGAAGCAATATAGTGAGATACAGAGTAATCAAAAACTACCAGAGAAAAGATATACATATAAGGACAGTATTGACAAGAAATCATTTTCAGAATCATCATAACAGTAGGATCTAAATTCGCTCAAGCAACGAAATAGGATATATCACAATTAGTAGTAATAGTTTTTTGACCACTTAACTAATGAAACATATTAAAACAATAAAAAAATAAATATTGTAAATATGTCAAAACAGACAATTAAACAGATATTATATAAAAAAATTAAAAAATGTAATTGCTTAATTATTTAATGTTTCGATTGTAAAAAGTTTGTAAACTGAATGTAAATATGTATTTTAGTACTGATACTTTTATGGTGAAGGTGAAGATACAAGATAGTAGTAATAATAAAAAAAAGGTATACTTTTATGTTATATGGAAATAAGTCTACTATTAGTCTACTTCTGAACCTTTATACAATCATCGACAGTGTCAAGTTAAAATGTTTCTTTTTTAATTTAATTTCACGTCTTTTGCTTTTATTTTTTTTAGCTGTGTCGTCATCTAGGTTTCGGTTATGTCCCACTTTTTTTATGGAAGACGCCGCATATTTTTACTTTTTGTAATATGTATCTATAGAATGCTGATTTCAAATACCCATAGAGGTTTTAGAGTCTAGTTCATCTTCATTAAAGTTAAACTATTCGATTTCTTTAATATTATTAAAATAAAAACAGTAAGTACTATAGTACGATCATTTTCGATGCAAAGTAATAAATCATTGCCTGTCAAGGGAACCAATGAAGTACTCCTTTAAGGGTTTTACAAATTGAATAATTTCTTTATACATTATGAAGGTTCGAGGGGATCAGTTCAGGTCTGGCACCCTTGTTGCTACAAAAATACCTTTATTCTCATAAACTATTTATTTNAGATACAAGATAGTAGTAATAATAAAAAAAAGGTATACTTTTATGTTATATGGAAATAAGTCTACTATTAGTCTACTTCTGAACCTTTATACAATCATCGACAGTGTCAAGTTGAAATGTTTCTTTTTTAATTTAATTTCACGTCTTTTGCTTTTATTATTTTAGCTGTGTCGTCATCTAGGCTTCGGTTATGTCCCACTTTTTTATGGAAGATGCCGCATATTTTTACTTTTTGTAATATCTATAGAACGCTGATTTCAAATACCCATAGAGGTTCTAGAGTCTAGAAATTCGTAGTTACAAACATTTGAAAATGTCATTCATTAAAGTTAAACTATTCGATTTCTTTGATATTATTAAAATGAAAACAGTAAGTAACAGTAACAGAAAATTAATTAGATCAGATGTACAAATTGAAAACCTTCTTGGGCCTTGCAATATTCCAAACGATCTGGATCATATTCAGGCAACTCTTGCGTAAGATCTCATATGGATCCCAGTTTTCTGGGTGATGTAATACTTCGAGTAGTTACTGTAGTACAAGAGACAAGGGTCATTCCATGTCAACTGTTCCAACGCCCCAGTCGACCATCTCCAATCTTCATGAAATTTTGCGCAGAAATAGCCCTTGGTTCTTAGACTAAACAGGGTAAAATATTAGATTCTAATATGCTTTAGTTCACAAGTTATAGGCTTTTCGTGGCTGAAAACATACATAGGTATTGAATTTTCGAATCCGACAGAGATGCACTAAACAAATTTGGACAGGACACAGCTAATACAATGCAAAGCATCGCCTAACTGTTAAAAATGTTGTCACTGCCGTTCTTGGTGGTGAAAAATCTAAATATTTGGAATTATTCAATTTTTTTGGCTGAAAACATACATAGGTGTCGAATTTCCGAAACCGAGAGAGATGAACTAAACAAATTTGGACAGGACATATCTGATACAATGAGAAGCATCGCCTTACTGTTAAAAATGTCATCACCACCGTTCTTGGTGGTGAAAATTCGAAATATTTGGAATCATTAAATTTTCTTGGACTGAATAGGTACTGAATTTTCGAAACCGAGAGAGATGCATTAAACAAATTTGGGCAGGAATACAATGCGAAACAGCGCCTTACTGTTAAAAATGTTGTCACCGCCGATCCTGGTAGGAAATAGGAAATCAATAATAGACTAGGCGGTATCTGTTTTGGTTTGGGTAAATCGTATATCCACGGAGATTTTTCATATCACTAGAAATGAAAATTTTTCTATGCGTATAAAAAAAACGTGGGCTTAACTTTTAGCGGCACAAAATGTTTAAAAAATTCGAAAAATGTCTATTTTTCTTCCTATTTAATTATGTATTTTTTCAAGAGCTGATTTTAGGCGAAAATGGAAGAGGAAAACAAATTTTGTAATTATTTTTTTACAAAATATGACTAGTTACAAATCGAATGAATCATTATATTATTATAGTAAAAATCGAAAAAATCGCCAAAAATGGGGTTAAAAACATGACTTTTTAGGGAATTTTTTTGAGGTCTTTAAATTGGGTGTAAGACCTTCATACTAGGCTCAAGAAAACTTTATGTTATGTAGAATTGTGTAGACACCAAATTTCATCAAAATCGGTTAGGTAGATTTTGCATAAAAATTTTGCAATCCAGATTTTCAAAAAAATTTGCAAATTTTCAAAATTTTGCACAGCAAAGACCAAGGCCCTTAAATACTTGAAAATTTCACATATAGAAGGCCTCTCAACCTTTCAAACGCTTTTTGAAAAATTTGAATCCGTCAATTAGGATTAGGTGAATTTGCAAATTTTTTAAATTTTGCACAGCAAAAATCAAGGCTCTTAGATACTTGAAAATTTAATCACTTATAGAACGGCTCTCAAGCTTTTAAACGCTTTCTGAAAAATTCGAATCCGTCAATTAGGAAAGCTCTGGCGCTAGTTTAAACATTGGTCGAATTTTTATACTTATAAACAATTAGAATAACTTTGTGGATATTCAATCAAATCAAATTTTTTTAAGCAGGTTTTAAAAGTTATTGGAAAAAAACAGATCGATTGATCAATTAGTTACGTAGTTATTAACGATCAAAATTAACCATCATTTACACTAAATGTACTGGGAGATCCGGGCAAATTTTTCGAAAAATACCTTTGGTATTCCGAGTACTTACCAGGTCTAAGTTTGTAATACTTTTCTTCACTGGCAACCTACTTTAAAACGCGTTTAAAGTCATTTATGCAAGCGAGAAATTCAAGAAAATCGTACGGGCGGTGGTGGTGGGGGAAGCAGAGAGCGCGGCCGCTTCGGCCTGCTCGAAATTGAATCGGCGAGTTCAAAACCGCGACGCGCTTAAAAATTTTTAATATCTCAGCTTCTAGAGGTCCGATTTTGATGATTTTTTTTTAAATCGATGTCTCGCGATTTAAAAAACAATTAGCGTATTTTCAAATGCCTATCGTTAATAATAATTATTGGTCTTTCAACAGTCCGATAATTATTATTTATCTTTAAACTTCCTTTAATTATCAACTTTATTTTTTTATTGTATCAAAGATAAGTGCATAAACTTATATACTATTTATCAAAGATCAAAAACAAATTTATTTAAATATTCTAAAGTTGTTTAAACAACAATTATTTTCAAAATATGTTGAAAATTAGTGATGTAATGAATTAATTTCTCATTTGTTCATAATTTAAACAATAAATAATGAATTATACTTTAATCACGGCTATAATTACGTAACTAATTGACCTAGATCTGTTTTTTTTTAAGGAAGGAAAATTGTCTATAATTTTCAATTCTGTCAAATGATCTATAGCATAATTATCTTGCATTTGCATGTTATCATCTGCCACTCGTTATTCGTAAATGTATGAAACTTGTTGCTAGTACTCCCGTAATTAGCTGTAATCTCAATCCACTTAATGAAATCGAAATTGTCACGTGTTCTTGACAGCAGGTGTCCCAGTGCGCTCCGACTATTAATAGATCTTGTCATTGCTACCTTAGATACAGTGACCGAGGTGATTAAGGCACCTGTTAGATGTACTTGTCTTTCTAACTATTTTGAGAACAAAATTAGATTTTCTTTGTTTCTCGCTATCAATTAATCTGGACATATTACCCGAAATGTTAACTAGCAGGTGGTCAACAACATGTCAACAAAAATTAAGTGTTTGTAACACTAACAACAAATTGAATTATATCTTTGCAATTAATTAGTCAACAATTACAAGTTATGTAATAACAGTAATAATAATAATGATAATGATGCTAATAATTTAATGCATTTTTTGTAACAATACGTTAGGATTTTAAATTTAACAATTTTTTATTCGAAAAATTATCACAATTCGCTATATTTACATGATAGGTAACAAGGTAACAATATTTGCTATTTGTTGACGAAATGTAAGAAAACAACTTTCAACATAAAAATTAACATGCTTGTAACCTGGATACACCACCGAAACAGCACTTTTTCCTAAGGCTTTCCAACTGAGCCTTCTTAGCCCTAATGGTTTTTTGGCTACTCTTGTATGTATTCTAGGTTTTGCCATATTTTAGAAGCTACATACTTATAGCGTGATCCTGTGGGATCTTCGTCGCAGACTCGGAGACTCCTTAGCGGTATGGCAACTATACAGGGTGTCCCATAATTAATTGTATTGTACATAAGATAACTTGATTTGTGACTTCATAATAATGCGATCCGGTCAAAGTTATCTTAATCCAAAAGTTGGTAGAGTAACCGAATAACAGGGTATTAAAATCAAATATTTAGAACTCAACAGTAATCTAAATTTTAACAGTAATGACACGAATGACAAGTTTGGCATAAATTAGTTGTTTCCTTGATTATGTTCTCATTTGAAGGAATACTTTGATAAAATCCAACTACAGTCTAAATCACAATGAATTGAATATATGCCAAAATTATGAGGAAATTTTAATTTTTCTTCTCAAAGAATCTAGGGATAACAAATTTCATTTAAATACATCAATTACTTCGAACATTATTTAAAACAACTGATAGTAAAATTTTGATTTTGATACCCTACAACTATAACAGAAAATAAATTTGAGGGATGCACATGTTCCTGGTTAGTGAGTAGACGTTCGACAACCTCCTATGATAGCTCTCCCAAAGCTCCTCTTCGCTCTAATGATTATATCCCAAAAAATAGCTTTGAAATCAAAACCTTTTACTGATGGTGAATTTATCAAGGAACGTATGGAGGCAGCCGCTGAAGTATCGTGCCCATCTCAAAAACAACTTTTTTCTAAAGTTAGTTTGTCCGGTGTTACTATCGCCAGAAGAATCGAAGAGTTAGCGGCAGACATTGAAAATTCACTAAAAGAACGTGCATCGAAGTTCGTATACAATTCTGTTGCGTTCGACGAAAGCACAGATTTCTGGAAACCAAAGGGAAATCAGTTCCTCAATTCAGTGACCCCGATTGGCTACGCGACTTTGGATTTCTCACGGACATCACTCTGCACCTCAATGACTTAGACACCAAACTACAAGGAAAAGAAAATCTCATCAACAACCTACTTGACACTGTGAAGACATTTGAGTTTAAACCGGATTTATAGAAAAATCAGTTGTTGAAAAAAGAGTTTACGCACTTTCCTAAACTGAAGTATTACGAATGTACAGATGTGGATAAATATGTCGCAGCAGTAGATTTACTCAAAAAAGAGTTCCAATCAAGGTTTTCTGACTTCAGAGATAATCAAAATTACCTCAATCTCTTTGCCCGACCATTCAGTGTATCCGTTGAAGACATGCCAGAAAATTGTCAGATGGAGCTTATCGATTTGCAGTGTAACTCGGAACTGAAAGACAAGTTCGACATGGGTCTTCTTGATTTTTATGCAAAATATGTCGATCAAAACTCGTTTCCTGAAATCCGAAAACATACCCAGAAAATGATGTCTCTGTTTGGGAGCACATATGTGTGCGAGCAGCTGTTTTCTCGTATGAAGAATGTGAAGTCTAAAACAAGGTCGAGAGTTACAGATGCACATCTGGAAGGCAGTCTGCGGGTTGCAACTACAAAAATAAAACCAAATAACGACACACTCGTCAAAAATAAACAATGTCAAAAATCGCATTGATTGATTGAAATTTTTAAGCAATAAAGATTATTGCACTTTGAAATTATATGTTTTTTTATTTTATTGATGTGGTGGTAAAGTGACGTGGAGCATTGTGGCCCTTCGGACGATGTGAAATCGATTTTTTGCCCTTGCACTAAAAAAGGTTGAAGACTCTTGCTCTAATCTAAACCTCTGCCTCTCCTGATTTTGCTGATCTTTGGAGTTTGCTAAACTCGTACCGGTATCTAAGCTGTTATTTCGTATGATAGGTCACTTTTACCCTGACCTAAAATAAATTTCAATATTTGTCTGACTAGCAAAACGTTATCTAACGTCACGATGCGGAATTTGCTAGCCCGCGATAATTACTAGATGTTATGTTTTTTATAATAATTTTCCACCTTTGCGTACCGTTAAGTCCTTTGTGTTTTCTTAGTTTTCTAATTTTGTTTTTATTATTTTAATTAAGATAAGGGAGCATATTAAAGTGGAAAAAGGTTTTCAAAAGGCAGTATTCGCGCATAATCTACGAACTGTTGACCTTATATATAAAGGACATATATCCAGGAGTGTAAAAGCGAAACTGTTTTATATAAACAAGAAGTAAGTACTACACTGTACGAAAACTTCAGTAGTTTATTATATACTCGTAATGTCTTACAAATGCTAAGTTGCACAGTGGGCGAAAACGCCCAAAAATCTAAAAGTCTAAAAATCTAACCTAATAAACCTAAATTCATTTTGCTAAACCCACAAAACCCAGACCCATAAATTTTAAGCCAATAAAATCTAAACCCACAAATCCTAACCAATAGGTTTATGGTCTCAAGAATTTGTGGTTGAAGAGTTTACAATTAACTGATTTTAAAATTTATACCTTATATTTTTTATATGCACTAAATATTGTTCATATTATCAGGTATCATTTATAGGAAACATTTCTGATTGTAGTTTATAAGAGTATTTAAGATATCGCAAGTTGAGATCTTAAAATATCGCAATGGGGTCCATCCAGTAAATTTTCAAAAAGGTGCCTAATTTGTATACACAAAGTATTGCTCATGATTAGGCGATCCTGAAAATTTTAACTCATTCCGTTGAGCGGTTTTCAAACTATATGATTTTTAAAATGCGAATATTTGTTTCAGCCCTGGCAATGCAATGACATCACCGCATGGGACAGTCAACCGGCTTGGCGCTACTTCCAGATGAGTTCCTGCATCTACAGAATGTTTTAGCGTTTGTCCATATTAAATTTAAAATATGGAAGCAAATTTCGTAAAAGCAGATTCTTTTGTTAATGGTTATGGATTTTTTTAATAAAAACCACGACTTTATCGGTGCTGAGATGAGAGGAGTGAAAATGCAAAGGTTACGTTTCAATAACGTGTAAAGCTTCTTTAAAATACGTTTGTAGCGAAAGTTTTGATGTTTTTGTACAATAAGAATAGTAAAGAAGAATAAGGATTTTCCGTTTAATTGTACCAAACCGTTTCTGTCACAGGTTTCAAAAATTTACCTAATCAAATACAAAATTCTTATTACTATTTATTTCCATGGAAACTACATAAAGTCTACCTAATATCTTATGAATATATTAATATAATATTTATTATATATTTATATATACAAACTTGGTAGGTACCTATTTGTATAATATTTACAAAAAATCAACAATGAAAAACATTAGTGTATAGTGTTTCTAGAGGATACAAACGTGTTTATTACATACCTAAATTACGCAGGGTAGTTTTGTTGCTTTCAAAATAAGCCATTTTTCCAAATAACAGATATTAAAAAAAACAAGTCAAAGTAGAGACTAATAGACTATTGATTTTAGATCCCCACGACAGAATTACGGGGACATTATTATTTTCTTAGGCGTCTCCACACTAGCGCTCTCACACTGGGAACAATACAATATTTGTAATTTTTTTCTGTTCTGTCTCCCATATTGCTAACAAAATTCGATATCTTAACGTACTCAATCGAAACTTAACAGGCAACTAAAACCCGACTACCCGACTGACTGACAACACACGCAAGCATGCGGCATCGGTTTCCCATGCGGTGAAGTCACACCCGCCAGTTCAGGGGATACTTAGTCCGTCAATTTATAATTTTTTTTTTTTTGGATAACTTGTAGGCGATATAAAATTCTAATTTTTTGCAGAGAACCTCAAAATTGCAATATCTTTCCGCTAATCAAGTAAAAAAAAGTTGCTAAATGAGAACATTGTCACAGTGACGTAAGGAAGAGGACATAATTAAAAGTATTTTAAAAATATATATTCCAATTTGGACAACTTTTACTACTTCGTACGGAATTTTGAGTGTTTTTGCCCATTGTGTGTCGGAAATAAGGATGCGAAAAAAGTTATATAATCTGTGTCCGATCCTTATAAATGATTATTAATCAAAACTCGTTTGTTGATTGATTGATTTTTTTTATTCGTAATAGTATAGTGCTTTATTTGCATCTTATATATTATATATTGCATCTAGAAAATTTATATTTCATATAAATATCAGATATCGGACACACATATTATAAAACATTATTAATTCTGGACTACCTTCTACACCAAATTAATTTGAAAGTGTTTTCCGCTCTTTGATAATGTTACCAGTAAAACAGATTTGTCTATGATTTTCAGGCATTATCAGAGATATGTGACTAATTATAAAATAAAATAATAAAAAAAAGTTGATAAATCGCTAACGCGTTATAATTTTAGGTTACTTATTTGATACAGTTAATAATATTTCTGCGAGCATTATAAATAATGGTGTAACTGTTTTCAAACAACCCTTGAAACTATTTAAAACTGTTTCGTCAAGAAAAAATGTAGATGATACACTTATAAAAACCTTTCCCGGTTTATTTGTTGATGTGTTTGTATACCCACAAACAAAACGTCAGTTTTTCTTTTGACTTTACTTACCACCAAGACATGATAAAACTCAGATAAAACTGATGAGATAAAAAGATACAGAAACAAAGAAGTGAAAGAACTTAACCTATAAACGGGTTTCGTTGGCACGTAGTGATCCGTACCGCAAAGTGACGTCACACGCTAGTCTCGCTGCAGTTACCGTGTAGTTTCAGTGTTTTCATTTTTTGTCTATTTTCGAAAAAAAAATAAGCGTTTTAATGTCAGTACGTCTGTGGCCTTGGCACTAAATTTTTTTACTCTAATTAAAAAATAGTAAACAAACGCATTCTTCTAATAATTAAACATAGTATGATGCATTTTTTGAGCTGTTAAACCTGACAGATGAATTGGAATTTGAAATTAAAATTATTGATCTTAATAAATTTTCTCATTTAAAAAATGAACATAATATTAAGAAGAAACTTTCAGTGTTCGGTGGACAAAATTTATCTTAACATTAAATTAAGTTACGCTTGCAGTACGAGCCAGTATCTAATTCGGCAGTACACAAGATACTAATTACATTCGATCTTTTTACGCCTTACAAACAAATTTAACCGACTCGAATTTAAAAATTTCTACTCTCACGACGTCTGGTCTAACCATAAATGACGTTTCACGTAATCGTACAAATTACCTACTTTTCAAAGCGAGTTAGTTACTTGGTTGAATTTTTAATTAATTAATCTAAGGGCCAGAGGCAAGCAATTTAATTAGTTAATTTTAAAGAATATATACCTATACAACTTAACTGTTTCTATCATTGACATATTTCCGTTGACATATTACCTAATTTTCTCGTACCCTCAATTAATAACTTGTTCGGTTTGGGCTACTCAAAAGCAATTTACGAGATTTGATACATAAAAAATACAAATTTTATTGGTAATATAAAACACTATCGTAGTAGTAAAATTCTATCCTCAGTAATTCTATTAAAATAACATAAATGTAAGAGGATTTGGATTTTTATGTCGTCCTCACCCAAGTACCACTGGAACTGTTTGAAATAATTTAGAAAATCGCTTAGTTTCAATTTGGAATAACTTTCCTAATTTAAATAGAAATTATACTTCTAAATATGTTAATTCAAATACTTTTTTATTATTTTGTAATTTATTATAGAATTTTTACAGCGAGATGTTCTTCAAAAAAAATATTTTTTTCGATAGAGAAAAATTTAGTTCGAAATGAAGTTACAAAAAAGTAGTTATTTTTTAAACTAGATGTGAAATGCTATTTTACGCAAAATAATTTTGCTATTAAGTATCAAACAACACTTTTCTGAAAACAGTATATCACAATTCAAACACTATAAAAAATCCCTCAATTTCACTCAATTTTACTCAATAACGTATAAATTTCTGTCCACACACTGAAAAAAAGTATTTGGATCAAATGAGCAGATTAATTTTAAATGGAATTATTTGCCGTAAATGTTATTTTATTCTATTCAAATGTAGGTATATACTCTCGTCAAACTATGTGAAATATTTGCAGTAATCTATAATTTTTCTAAGCGTTTGTAAATATATATAATTTAATTCAATTCAATATATATGTATATTTAGAATTTTGTATTAATGTAGGAATTATTGAAGTCAAATGTAGCATAATCAAACTTATTTTTTCTTGAAAGAAAATTGTAGTAGGTCACAGAATGGCGTAGGTGGAAAGTAGCAAGATAGATGGAGTCACTTACGGTCTGTGTATAAATCTCCTTGTGAGTAATGACAATAAAGCATCTGGATCGATCTAAAAACATATTGATGACTGATGAGGGCCATCAATAAGTCCCAAACAGACCCCTATGTCTGGTTGGTTAAACTACAAACGATCCTAGCTGTTATACTAAGTGTTTTGTGAGTTTGAACCAAAATATTTTTTATGACAGAGAAATATTTATATTCAAATTTATTCTTAAAATAACTATATACAATCATTTGAGATTTGACCAAAAGTATTCAATTTTGTATTAAACAAACGATATATTAATATACAATACAAAACATGTTTCTATAAAATCTATGTATATCATAAAATTAAGAATATAATTCGTTTAACCGTAAGTATCTAATATTTATTTTAAATGCTGCCTATTTTTAAAGTAAGAAATTATATATTTCTGGGTAGAAATTTAAAGTTTTTTTGCGTTCACCAGATTGAGTGAAATATTCACTCTATTAATAAGAGTACAACTAAAACTTTATGAGCGACTATTGCAACAGAAATGAGTGAATTTTGCTCAAATTCGAGTTTCTGCTATCAAATGAGTGATTTTTTACTTTTTCTCTAAACTTAACTATTATTGAGTCATTTTCTACTCAGACTTATTCTCTTTAAATTTTAATTTAAATATCACTGTATTAAAGTCATAAACTACTAAGCTGTCACAGTGGTTTTTGCACAGATCTGTTTTAAAGACAATATTTTAGGTCTTGAATTTTTATTCGAGATCTTAAATTCTTTTGAATTGATTAACTGATCGGACGAATAAATTCTCATAACATATATTGTACGTTACAGATACGTAAGTAAGTATTGACCACATTCTAACTCTCCGTTTATTTAACCAAATATTAATCAAGAATATTTTTGTTTTTAATTATTGTAATCAAACCACTGCATTTAAACACAATTGTCACTAAAATAACCAGTAAATGGATTTGTCCAGAACTACACGCCAAACACCACGCCTCGAGATGACCTAATGGGGACGATGGGAATAGACAAAGACAACGCACGACAACCATGGAATGGGGTGGGGTCACACAATAATGAGGACATTTACTCCGATTTAGATACAAATTTACCGAATACGAGTTTATCTGGAGAATTTATTTAATGGGTACCTACATATATTTGAGTGAAAAAAAAATTTATCATAATGTTCTATATTGAGCGAAAATGTACTCAGTCATTTCATTCAATGGATTCACCTTTATTGCTTTCACTAACATCGCTTTTTTTATTGTGTAAATTACCAAATATGTGGAGAGAAAATTCTGACGTCTATAATTAATTTAAATGATATTTGAGAATTGAGAAGAAAATTGAAATTTAGTGCCTTAGTCAAAATACTATTACAGTGAGCGACTTACCATCCTCGGGTGGAGTCAGTTTTCACAATTGTACAATAACGACTTTAAATTTAAACGTTAAAAGAAATGAGTAACTGTTAAATTTATTGTTAATTAAATTGATTATTGGTAACCGATTGTTAAAATTTATGTTTTTGTCGATAGTAATAAATATACTGGTGAACTGATTCTATCATCTATAATTTGCCATTGCGCATCCAGGTTTTATCGGTCAGATCAAATAGGTTGAACTGTATAATATATAAATTAATAATGTTCAATAATTTCTGGTTCAGCATCATTACAAAGTAGGCTGCTTAGATTTTTATATTAATGCCTTCAAAGTCCAGAGAACAGCTATATGATAAATAAACACCTGAAAACAAATAGTTTTAATTTTCAATTTTCCCTCCCTTGTAATTATTTAAAATTGAATCATTTGGACTAAGTAGCGGTAGCTTTAAAGCCAGTAACGCCAGCAAACCTTTTTTAGAGGAAGGCGTAGAGAATAATTAGTGCCTCCCAAGTCGAAATGAGCCAAAGCAATTTTTCATTTGAAAAATTCTGACACTGCAGTCAATGGTATTAATTTTTTTGTCAGTAGATTAATATTACTGAAAAAGATTTGCTTCACGAGTTTCCAAGTTATCAGCAGAAAGTGATTTATAATGTTGTATATGCATAAGGAAATTTGTTACTAATTAAGGTAATATTATCGGATACAAATTATAGGTGTATTTGAGGTCGTAAATTATAGATACACCACGCCAGACTATCATGCGATGTATATTTCAATATATACTTGGACATGGAGAATTAAATAGGTTTTCGTAATTTTCAAAGCATTTTTTATCACTTACGTTAGTTAAACTCAAATAATGATTTCCTTTATAATTAATTTTTAAAGCCTACCTGAGTACCAATAGGCGAGCGGTTCACCCCTAAAAAGATGCTTCTAAATGAAGGTAACCGGCTAACAAAAAAAAAAAATCTACGGCATGAAACCTTTTATTTTATAAAGTGTATTTTTCTGATAATTTACATATTTTTTTTTATATTTTTCGGCGTGGTCAGTTAATTGTTATAAACAAAAAAGTTGTAAAAAAAATTACTCGCCGAATGGCTTTGCTTTTTTATTGTAAAATGGACCAAAATAAACACCTCTTGTCCTTTGACAAAAATTCGAAAAATGCTTCGTTTCCGAGATATTTACAATTTGAAAAAAGTGACGAAATCGACAAACTTTCGGAATTTTTTTCTCAAAAACTACTGAACAGAGTTTAATTCTAAAAGCATAATAATTGGCAGATCTTCTACTTTAAGATATATTTTTTTGGCATAAGTCAATTATTTTATTGAAGGTCTAAGGCGAGTAAAAAAACAGTCTACAAATAGTGAAATTGTAACTCTTGATCCATTGGCACATGGATGGAAAATCGAAAATGGTTGTTTGGATTTTAATTATTTCCAAGGAGAAACTGCGTTAGATATGCTTCAAAAATATTTTTGTTCATGTAGTGGAAAATGTTCTACGAAAAATTGTAACTGTATGTCATCGAACCTGGAATGTTGTGTAGTCTCTGAGTGCTCAGATGAATGTCAGAATGTTCCATCCGAAATTGATGATGAAACGCTTATTTCAACACAAGAACTTGTCGAAAATAACGAAAAACTTATTATTTAAAAATTAAATAAAAAAGAATTTAATATACTTTTATTGCTCTTAATATTTTTGTAAAATAAAATTAAAATAATTATCCTATACAATAAATTATCCAATAACTTTTTTATTTTTCGAGATCGCTAGGTCAATTATTATTATTACGTTAATTTTACGATTTAAAAAGCTTATTTAGTTTAGTTTTGATATAACTTTCAAGTCCATTTTAGCCATTTATAAAACCAAAAATCGAATATTTAAATTTTACTAATTACTTGCAAAAACCTTACTCCGGCTGCAAAACCAAACAAAATGATCTTTTGAACATTTGTACTGTTAATATATATATCGATTTAAAAAAAATCAATAATGTTTATTGTATCTAATCCAAGATATAAAAGACTTTTTTACTCGCTTTAGACCTTCAATAAAATTATTGACCCATACCAAAAAATATATATCTTAAAGTAGAAAATATGCCGATTATTATGCTTTTTTTAGAATTAAAATCTGTTCAGTAGTTTTTGAGAAAAAANATACTTTTATTGCTCTTAATATTTTTGTAAAATAAAATTAAAATAATTATCCTATACAATAAATTATCCAATAACTTTCTTATTTTTCGAGATCGCTAGGTCAATTATTATTATTACGTTAATTTTACGATTTAAAAAGCTTATTTAGTTTAGTTTTGATATAACTTTCAAGTCAATTTTAGCCATTTATAAAACCAAAAATCGAATATTTAAATTTTACTAATTACTTGCAAAAACCTTACTCCGGCTACAAAACCAAACAAAATGATCTTTTGAACATTTGTACTGTTAATATATATCGATTTAAAAAAATCATAATAATGTTTATTGTATCTAATCCAAGATATTATAAAAAGAAAATTTTAATTTGAAGTGTAATTTTCTAAAAGACTTTTTTACTCGCTTTAGACCTTCAATAAAATTATTGACCCATACCAAAAAATATATATCTTAAAGTAGAAAATATGCCGATTATTATGCTTTTTTTAGAATTAAAATCTGTTCAGTAGTTTTTGAGAAAAAAATTCCGAAAGTTTCTCTATTTCGTCACTTTTTTCACATTAAATTGTAAATATCTCGGAAACGAAGCATTTTTTGAATTTTTGTCAAAGAACAAAAAGTGTTTATTTTGGTACATTTTACAAAAAAAAACTACAAAGCCATTCGGCGAGTAATTTTTTTACAGCTTTTTTTGTTTATAACAATTGACTGACTACGCAGAAAAATATAAAAAATATATTTAAATTATCAGAAAAATACACTATAAAATAAAAAAAGTTTCATGCTATAGGTTTTTGTTTTAAAAATTTAGTCGGTTCATGCCTTTTATTTAGGGGTGAACCACTCGCCTACAATATTGATAAGCAGGGATAATCTTTTGGTTAATAAATCGGTTATTCTCTCTTTTTATTCGCTAATCGTAATAAGTGTAAATTTATAATGCACGTATGTGACTATTACTTCACTCTTATAGAATTAATTTTAATTTTTCAAGATAGTGTATTTTACTATAGATTCTGTTTTATATAAAAAATTACAAAAACAAACATATATTCTTATAATACAGGCAGTTTTTGGAATATTCGTCGATTTATAAAAAAAAGTGTCGACTGACAGAAATTAATTACTAGGATCTTCAGTTCTTTTTTTTTGGATGACACAATCTTCCATTGTTGGTTTGACATATATCTTTTCTCAATTTCTTTATCTGAAATGGAATATCATGTTTTTTCAGTTTCATGTTAAGAAAATAATTATTCTTTCTCATGGTACAACTTTAAGATATTTACAATTTCGTCCAATCATTTCTTGTAAAAAATCAGATTGTTTATTGATATAAAAAACCGTATGCGAAAACAATAAATTTTTACTGTTTCGTACATTATTGGATCCAATTTCTTATCCTTAATATCCTTGTTTGAAGTCTTTAACAAAAAAAAATGGATAAACCTCCTCCAATATTTTTAATAAAACACCATTTATGCCCACGATTTGAACTTCTATTTCTACATATGAACATTAAACTTTTAATAACCTTTAGATTTAAGATTATAACGTTTTTTTTTCCTGCTGCTGAAACGAAGATCGACAAATTGATTAAGTTAAGCGGAGAAAGAATAATATTTATGTACTTATGTATACAGGGTGAGTCATTAATAATGGTACACAGCTTAATGACAGTTGCAAACGTCAAAATATATCGATTGAGCCAAACATGCCTTAATCAATTGTTGCTCCGTTTCGTTCTACAAGGTGTTAATGTTGAAAAAATATTTTCGATTTTTTGCTATATTTTAAGTACCTATGTATATATAGATTGTTTTGGAAATTTATAGTTTTACATTTTTTGAGATGGCAAATACGAATATGTAAACAGTGTGGGGACACTTCTAGGGAGCGCTCGTTATACTATCAATGTAAAACTAACTTTTTATATTTTACAATATTGAATTTTTTTAACAAGAATTATTGAACAACGTTCAATGATAAATGAAAAAGGTCTGCTTGTTACAAATCGATAAACTTAGCTGTCTTACGTTTTAAGGTTTTGAGATTCGGTTGGTATTAAATTAGAAGGTCATAAGATACCAAGCCCGAATTAAGATTTGAGACAAATATTACAGCAATTGAAAATTTTTGTATGCATTTAGGGTGGCCCAAGAAAAACGAAAATCTTTTGTCGTGTCTCTTGTTAAAATATGTTAGTATGTTAGTTTATCATGTTTTAAGAGCCCCCTTAAAAAATCAGTCCAAATAAAAAATTTTTAGAGGTCGCTGAAGATTTTTAAAAATTTGCAAAAATAATTTTTTTTTCTCGTTATTTTATCATTTTCTAGGTTGAAAAAATCTCTATTCTGAAAATTTCAAAACGAAAATTTTAATTTCTAAAGGCCACTCATAATTATTTTAAGTTTCAAAGTACAAGAGCATTTTTTGCTTTATTTTTAATTTTTGTTCTTAAAATAAAAGTTAATATTTGTTTTTCATTGGCCTCGTCTCTTAGAGAATCGGTTTATCAGGTTCAGCGGAAAATTTTGGAATAACATGTGAAGCTACTTTAAAGTCAAATTCCATTTTGATAACTACCTCTTCAGATACGGCTTTTAAATTCGTTTTATTTAAACTAGAGGATTGCTCAAATGGTTTAGTACTTGTACTAGGTTTCTAAGACAAAATTGTAATAAATTATCAGTTCATTCAAATCATTTACTAATGTAATAAATTTGGTTTTATATCATTTATAATTAATTGATCGCCAAGACTAACAGTTTTACCTATAGAATTATATGTTTCGATATATGTGTTTTGTGTGCAGATTTTTTATTTGCCTTAATTTTTCTGAGTGACTTGATTCTTTATATACTGTTAGATCTCCCTTTTTAAAATTTTTGTTAATAACTTCAATTTGTTCTATAATCGTCAGAAGAGATTGGTAGTCATAAATTATCAAAATTATGAAGTCTTATAGCTAAACTAGAATATAAATACACTATTCACTTCTCTTTATTCACTGTACTTGACTTACTTGCAAACTTTTGTGACAATGGCAATGTTCTGGTCGGAGGAAGATTAAATCAATGGTGCTGACCTGGTAGAAGGAAGTTTGTTGTGGGAAATTTTCACCTGAATTTCCATATTGGATGGTGTTCTGATTAGAACTATAACTTCACCATTTAATTTAACAGTTTTTTTTGCATTTAAAACGTTTTTTCCTTATTTTCACTTAATTTTAAGTTTTTTTTTCACTAGGTACTCTAAACGGTAGAGGTTGCCTGTGCATTTATGTCCTTGATTATACTTGGAGTAGTTTGCTTTTTTTGTACAAAAGAATATTGCAAAACAGCAGATCACTAGTAGCGACAAAATTACCAGAAATAATTATCCTTGAATAAAGTAGATTTGTGTTTCCGTTATTTTGGTTGACTAAAATTTCTTCTTTTGTTTTCTGGTTCCATTTAAACTTCGTTTACATTTGCACTACATCCTGGAATCTTCTGATTACTGAAATCTTCTAAATCCTGGTATCTTCTGATATACTGCATCCTGCAGATACGAGCTGCAGCAAACTTTGTTCCTCGTTTGATGACCGAACAACAGAAAGAAAATCGTGTGGCCGCTTTTCGGCAACTTCATGAATAGTCCAATGATGATCAAACATTCATTCAAAGGATCATCCTGAGTTTACAACTACAACATTAAGACATCACAATCATCACAATGGATTGGCAAAGGATCTCTACAGTCCCAAGAAAGCACGTCAGTCTCGATCCAATGTCAAAGTGATCCTCTCTGTTTTTTTCGACTTTGATAGAATTGTGGATTTTTAATTTTTGCCACAAGGTGAAATCGAAGCGTTTTATAATGGTTACGTAAAAAAATTCGCAAAAATCAACCAGAGTTGTGACTCATGGTTCTTACACCATGATAATGCACCCACACAGCTTTGTCAATTCGTCAGTTTTGTGCCAAATATCATATTACCTTCTTCCCTCATCCTCCTTACTCGCCAGACCTAGTTCTTTGTAAATATTTCTTACTCTCATAACTAAAATCAGTGTTAAAAGAACGCCCTTTTCAGACTATTGATGACATCAAAACAAATTCATCACAGACATTAAAGACCATTTCAAATGAAGCTATCCAACCTTATAAAAAAATGGTTCAATACGTATTTTTTTGTTAAAATCATCAATTTTCTGTTTGAATATTAAAATCACTGTCTCGTTGGCAAGGGACATTTTTAACAGGAAACACAAATGTAGAATAAAATCAAAATAATGTTATACTTGCCCAGACTTTGAAGTGTAATAAAAATTTCACAAATTACTAAATGTTCCTGGAAGACCGAAAATAAATATTGGATTTGACATCACCTTCAGTGGATAGTCACTTTTTTATTACACATCACAAACGTATTATATAGTTTGAATTCTATGCAAATGTAATTATAATTATAAACGAATTACTACTCACTTCTACGACGATGCAAGAAGATATTAACATTAATATCCACTCTAGCCTTTTATTAGCATAACTTAACTGTTTGGCCAAAACGACCAGATAGAATAACATTGAATCTTAATTTCGTGAAGTTAGTGAGTTTATTTTCATTAATTAGGATGGTACATTAAAAAATCGTTACCCATTAATTATAGTCCTCATTTAAATATCTAGGCAACTGGTGCTAGTTAACTCGCCTAGAAGTTTTTTTAAAAAATTGATGGGTTCTGCTGCGTTAAGTTATAAGCAATCACATGTGAAGGATATTAAGAAAATGATGAAGTTGTAAATATTGTTATTGAGATATACGATTTTCTTACAAGTTTTTCTATTACTCTATTATAAAATGATTTGTAATAGATATGTAAATATACGCTTTGTGGTAGGTACAACATTTTCAAAATAGTGTAATAAAAGTAACATATTTCATCATTTTCTGACGTTTTATTACCCAATTAGTTCAGATTAAAATAGAACGTCATATATTGAACAACTAATTTACAATTTTACACTATTATTTATTTTTAGACTTACCTCTATTTTATTTCTTTAAAAACTAATAAGACTTTTATTTTAGTGCATTCTCGTAAATAAATTTCAATTTCATTTCCATATTGTTTTAATAAACATACCACAAGGCACATATCGTGTAATAGTTTAGAATGTTCTGGGTTAAAATATCCTAATAAAATCGATAATACTTCTGTTTCATTCAAGCTATATCTTAATATTTTTTCTAATTTTGGACTTCTAAAAAATCTTCAAAACAACAAAATTCTTAACTCTTGAAATATTTGTTTACGTGTTCAATTTTTTTTCCCTAAAAAGTCATTTCTAATTTAAAGAGTATAACGTCTTCATAATTCAACAATTATGTCTGATCCTATGGAATAACATATACCTGGCGAAATATGCAAAATTAAAGAAGCCATATGCATCTAAAGAACAAAATTAAGAGTCAAAATTTGCCAAGATTTAGTTGTTTCGAAACATTAGGTGACAACGTGCTTGTGCTATCACCTACTCTCAGCCGTAATAATTTTCACTTTCAACGATAGGTACATAAATAAACGTCTACATCTGCTGTTGGCTGCGTCAGCGGACATTTAATCGAGAATATAATATTGTGTTCGAGATAGTAGATAAGTGATAAAATTCCTCCGGGTTTTGCAAAATACTGAGGATAAAATTATGACGGTATGTCAATGGTTTATGACTACTTAAACAAAACACTCATATGAAGGGTCATCAAATATGTCTGCAAGTCTGCTGGATTTGCATTTGTGATCTGCCGAGATCGAAATGATAGTTTAGAACAACAAAATTATGTAGTTTATAGCGAATCTTTCTCATTAGAAGATTTTGGCATTGAAATTTTAACCTATTTAATTGGTTAGGGAGGGATCATTTCATACACTGTGACAATTTAGTTACGTCTTTTCAGAGAAAAAATCTATGTTTGAATGTCAATGAAGCTGAAATTAATGACAAGTGGACGACGTGTAGGAAAAACTGTGTGGTAAATAATGTGCGTTGTGAGTTAGAGTGTTTTTACTTTGAAACGACGTATCGCCTTTGTACGAGGTCTGTTTTATACATTATTGGTCTCCTTTCGCAAAGCAGTCCTGGATAGCTTCATTTGAAATGGCCTTTAAAATCTGTGACGAAATTGCTTCGATATCATCAATAGTTTAATAACGGCGTTATTTCAGCACTGATTTTAATTTCGGAAATAAAAAAAATCAGAAGGAGCCAGCTCTGGCGAGTAAAGAGGGTGAGGAAGGACAGTAAACTGATTTTTGGTACAAAACTGACGAACTGACAAAGTGTGCACGCGCATTGTCATCGTGCAAAAACCATGAGTTGTCTCACTACAATTCAGGTCTCTGTTTGAGGATTTTTTTCACGCAACCGGTGTAAGACACCCTGATAGTCCATTTAGCACAGTGTTTCACCTTCAAACAAGAATTCAAACGCACAACTCCTATAAAGTCGAAAAAACAGTGCGCATCACTGACGTGCTTTCTAGGGGCATGGAGTTCCTTTGCCAATCCATTGAGATGATTGAACTTTTGTCTCCCGTCATGATCCTTTGAATTAATGTTTCGTTGTCATTACATTGTTCAAGGTGTTTCCGACAAACGTCCATACGATTTTTTTTCTGTTCTCCGATCATCAAACAAGGAACAAATTTTGCTGCAACTCGATACATGTTCAATTTTTCAGTCAAAATTTCACGGCATGACCAAATTGGGATGCTAAGCTCTTCTGCAATTTCTTTTACAGTCAATTGGCGATTTCCGCGCACCAGATCTCTGACTTTGGACGTGGGAGTCGTCAATTGAAGCCGAAGGTCGAGGTCACCTACATTTCTCTACCTCTAACACTGCACGATGCACTCAAATAATAATATAATGAAATCTAAATAAGATATCCAAGAACATGTGGTCACAGAGGAGGTTATGCGAACACAATGGCTGCTAACCGCATATCGCTAAATGTCTCCATTAGTGCGTAATTTAAAAAATTTGGTTATTTTTTTAACAGTCCTCGCATATGGTTCTTTTTCTAGATATTTAATTAATATTTTTTGTCAAGTTTAATACTGTTCTATTTTAGGTGCCAATATAACAGCCATATTTCAATGCACAAAAGAACATATCTGAAGTATTTAAAAAATAAGTAAATAGATATTGTTTTATAATCTTGTGGTATTTTGTATTACACAAAAATTTACATTATTTTCGATACAAATTTCAAAATTATAACAAAATTGGAAAAAGCCGGAGGATGTTTTGTAACAAAAAAAGAAAGTGAGTAATGTTTCTATAAATGAACATGAAAACGGTAAGTTTTAGACATAGGTACAGGGTGTTCAAAAAGTTTGGAACTCCCCTCTATCTCAGAAAATACTGCTCAAACAAAAAAATTATTAGGACAAAAGTTGCAGGGTTTTGAGTGAGAAATCCAACGGTGACCTTGACCATGACCTTCAAGGTCATATAGAGGTTAACCTGAAAAATTTTCAATGGAACCTTATATTTTTGACCACGAAAATGGTCACAGTATTTCCAACAGCCTGTCTCCGAATGTTAGTGGAAAAATTACCGAGATGTTAGGGTTAAAAGTGAGCAATCAAACGATGACCTTGACTGTAACTTGGAGGTCGTTTAGGCCGAGGTCATAACAATATCCATCCGATAGCTAAGAAAATTTTTGGCGTTAAATTTTGTTCGTAAGAACATCATTAAACTTAAGTTTTTTGCTTACGTTTGACGTTACAGTTACCTTTAGGTCATGGTCAAAGACATGGTATAGGTCATTTTAATTTTATGCTCACAATTTCCGCAGTCAAGAATATCGGGTCATTTATTAAAAATCGACTTGACCTGTAAACGACCTTGAAAGTTATGGTCAAGGTCATATCCCAACGTAAAAATTTTAATTTTTTCCATTTCCGGGGTCAAAAATACACGGTTCCATTTAAAATTTTCAGCTTGACCTCTAAATGACCTTCAAGGTCATGGTCAAGGTCATGGTCAAGGTCGTGGTCAAGGTCATGGTCAAGGTCATGGTCAACGTCACCGTTGGATTGCTCACTCAAAACCCTGCAAATTTTAACCTAATCATTTTTTTGTTCGAGCAGTATTTTCTAAGATAGACGGGGGTTTCAAACTTTTTGAACACAGGGTATAATGAATAAATTGTCACAAAATCATCACTTTTGGAATTTTTCTTTAATAGAACAATATAACTTTTCTTATTTCAATTAAAGCCTCCTTAAGTCCTCTAAAAAACTTATTTCTTAGGTCTTCTCATTGAAAAAAAGGTTGGAACAAATATATTTTATTCACGTTTCCCAAAATTTACTTCGGAATATCAATAACCTCAAATTTTTTTCCAATTTTTTTTTCTTAATTGGACAGTATAACGTTCAGTCATTTTACTCTTTATTTTAATACTAGATGCCTAGCTTGTCACTGATGATTTTTGAGATATGACGAATTGGAAGAAAGAATATTTCGCAATTTTATTTAAAAATTGAAACCTACGAAAGTGTTTTTCAGAATTTTAATATTAAAAATCTACTTTATTTTCAGTGACTTTTGAAATACGGCGAAATCTTTGAAAAATCAATAAAAATTGTTTGTATTAAGGTAAATAATAATAAATTTACATGTTTTTAAGAATTCAAAGTATGAGTTATGGGCCATCCTGAGGCATGATCATAGAACAACCTAAAATAAAACTTTGATAGTCATACGGAAAAACTGAAACTATATGTGAAATATGAAAAGAAATTCGTGACTTTTTAAATTGAAACTGTATTGGTAGAGACCACAAAATGGACTACCTGATGCTAGCTAATTTATTTTATACTCTCTATTTAAAAAAACTTAAACTATTTATTCAAATATGGCAAATTTTAAACTGAAATATACAACAATAATACAATACAATATACAATCAAATGATATTCAAAAATTATCGAGTGTTATTAAAATTATGTAATATTGCCTATGTCTTACTGACGTATATTCAAAAGAGAAGTTAAGATGTTTTACAATAAACAGAAATATTTAATAAGTAGCAGATGAGAAAAACGTTACGAACATTAAGGTCTACTAGACAAGAAGAACGCTTGACTAACCGACCTGAAAAACGAAGTCGCCTGTTGCGTTATTACCTCAGTAATATGAAATTAAACTGAAGCTGTAACTACATACATTAATAAATACATTGTTATTAAATATGTATTATTAATATAATGTCCAATGTTTGCTTTTAATATTTTTGTACACTAATAGAGGAAAACATCTTTAACTGGAAAATATGGTAAATTTAATTTAATAATCAGTTTTTCTTGCATTATAACCGTTTAATACTTTATTTATAATTTCTTTATCAATATTCCCGACACGTAGTGTAAGCTAGTTCCATCATATTCCCTTTGTGTTTCGGACATTCGCTCCACGTTGAGCGTCGTGTCGTCTTCTACCATAATTTCTTTCCCTTCAAGAATTACTGGTATTTTTACTGAACTCCTTATATATTGCCTGCAGTACTGCAAATAGATGTTCTAGGGTCAATTTTTACGCTTGGGGGTACTCTAACGTCGCGCTGGCCGATTGTCCTCGATCAGAGGCAAGGTAGATTAAAAAATATTGGAAACTGTCTAATTTATTTTGCCTCTTTCTTCTTTTGTACACCTTCGGGATGGCATGGTTTCTGGATGATTTCAAATGAGCCTGAATGCATTAATATGTTTTGGTGAACATTTCGAGTATGGTTACTCTTGTGTCTTTACCACTTAAGGTCTTCTGTGAGCACCAGACAATTTGGCAAGCTTTAAGAGGCTCGCTGTATCCATTGGAACCTTCACAGGATTGGACAATACCGGGGCCGATGGGGCGATTGAACTGAGGTTTATGTTAGGAGCAATGGGCTCCCAATAATTTGTGAACATTTTGAACAATGTTCTGAATTATTAAAAATATTATGTTATTTGATTGTATATAACGCAAATAAAAAATTTTGCATCGTACAACATCTACTGTTCCTGGTTATTGAACTGCAAGCTACCAGGTACGTTCAATTCCTTTCCTTGATAGGTGTACAAAGATCCTCTAACGAAATCTGATTGGCATTCTTTGATTCTGCCCATCTTTGGATTATAGTAGCCTGGAACGGGTGATGGATTTGCAGTCTGACGTGGTAGTGTAGTTTTGTATTGTTTTTATTTTCGGAAATCCGAAACTGTGGTGAATTTTCTATTTCTAAAGGATATCGTTGACGGCATTGGTCTTCGAAACAGTCGACAACTGTATCTTCCAGTCAGTTTGGATTCCTCGGACATGAGTTTTTATTTAGACCAAAATTGACCCCGCACAAAGTGACTTGAGCTTCGTGGTTCCGATTGGAAATATAAGCGAAAATTATAAATCCGCCCAGAATCTATTTCTACACTGGGACCCTTTATACGGACGCTTTTCTCATTGGTTTTTGACCGCACGTACTTCCTAACCTTCTGCCTAACCTGTTTCATACGAAAAGGATTTTCATAATTTTCACAACTGCATAGATAAAGTAGATACACAAAAGATGGAAACGTGCATTTCCATTAATTTGTGGACTGGAGTAGTAGAAAATCAACTTAGGAATTATTAGTGTTACCATAAAAATTTGATAAAGCGGAATATTTACTTTGTTCAGGAAATAACTTGGCAGACATGAAGGGACTCCACAACACACCAGTGGCCCGAATGTGGCAAGATCTACTGATTTCAGTCCTTTAGACCTCTACTTGTCGAACCATATGAAGATCATAGTCTACGCCAGCAAAACCCAGGATGAAAAGGATTTTCAACAACGTATTATTGCTACTACTGACCATACAAGAAATGTACCTGGACTTTTTAAACGGATCCAGGAAAATTGGCAGGCTGACAGGCTAATACATCAAATGGCTGACATGTTATGTGTGAATGTTACGTGAATCGTTTTAAAAAAATGTTATTAATTAGCGCTAGGTGTTTTCATTTTAACTTGGTGGGTGAGCTTTCTTCAATAAACTAAACCAAATATTAACTTCACTGTATTGTGTTTTTATTAATGGGTACATTTTATTTGCCATATTAACAAATCAAACAGAACAAAAATATGATCCGAGTCGCAGTTTTGACCCGCTTTTCGCGAAAATGGTCAACTTTTTGGATACATGTTGCAGTGAACTTTTTGGTCAAAATGATGCAAAGAATCGACTGTTATATTTGTAAAAGTCGTTAACCTATCATCCTGTGTATTAATGATTACTGTTGGATATCTAAAATTCAATATACATTTTTAAATAATAGCTACGCAGCAACACCCGTTTCAGCCTCTTTTAAGTAAGTGATGCAGATAATTTTTCTAGGCGACATTACAAATAAAGGGGTGGTTTTGGAGAACACTCTTAGCGTTCCTACCACTATATATTTATCTAGCATAACGTTTTTTCTGAAGTTCTATTGCCGCAGAAATAAAGCCACTATCATTATAAACGCAATGACAAAGGGGCTAATGCATAATGCCCAGTCGTAGCGCACGTGAATTGACAAAGAGCCAAAACCACCCCTAATCCAACAAGTATGCAGGGCCGTGCGAAGGGGCGAAAGGTAAAATGTACAAAAGTTAGTCTAGGTTATAATCTGGTGTTCCTGGTGGTCATTCTTTGTCCTCAATTAAAGAAATCCTTTATTTCAAAGTAAATTCCCATATAAGAGTTTTATCGATACGTTGCCTTTCTCTACAATAGTTGAAGACGCTATTATTATTCTTAAATATTTCAATTCAATATCATGTTAAAAACGTTTAGTAGTTAAGCTTCACAATAATATGAATTGATGTATAAGTTAACTGCTATATTAAGTGACAGTTTGTAAGATACTTATCCAACAGGTATAAAGTATTCAGCAAAAATAGTATATACAAATTAGTAAAAGAAATACTTTTAATGACGAATGCAATTTTAAAATTGTAATTCCTTCGAGTGGAGTGACTGATAGTAAATATTTTATAATTTTAGGCTGTAGCAATTTTTGGCATTAAGGGTGCAAGCAAAAGAGACAAATTTCATAAAATGAACATTGATGTTGTGGAAGATATTGGTAATATCGAGGGGTAAACCACTGGGGAAGTTTTTGTACATGTCCCCAGAAAGTCGGGAAGAAGTTGGAGGAAGTTATAAGGAAGTTGAGGACTGTACTAGATCCTGAGCAATTTCTAGGATTGAAAAGATATATTAATTACGCTCTTATAGACACTTAGACAAAACACAATTGATTGTATTTACGATCAAAGTTTGAGTTTTTGGGCATCAGGGAAAGAAATATCTCACATTTTCATCCTTACAAATATCAAAATATGGATTCAAGCGTGCGCTTGACACAGAGTTGAAACGTCCTTTGAACAAAAATGGTTATTACCGAGGTTAATCGTGGTAGAAAAATGCGGAGAATGTTAAACATTTATGTGGAAGAATTACGAAGCAGTCTAGAGAAGGTCCGAGGAAGTTTGAGGAAGTATAGAGAAGTTCTTGTTCAGAATTCAGGGAGCGGTTTACCCCTTGGGTAATAGTTGATAGTGAAAATTCCAACGATGAAATCCAATAAACCTCGAACTTTTACAATTAAGGGCAAAATGAGAGCCTTGAAAGTACGGTTGAAATTTATAGAAAATTTACCGCTTTTAGATCATCGACTGTTCGTTAGCTGTTCAGCTGATAAGTATTAATGCTTTTGAGAAAATATTACGCGAAATTTCCGGATATGTTGAGTTCGAAAATTATACGTGTATATATGGTCGTCTGTAACCACTCTTGCACGTGCAAGAAATGTTTTGAATTTGGAAAGATATGGTGGCTGGAAGGCGTCGACAGCGCCAGGATCTTACCAATAATACTCAATTCAAGACAATGTTGCTATATCAAATCAAATTTTTATCAGAGATCTAACTAAGGAGGCAATCTCAAACAAATGCCATTCTCGCTACTACTATAGGGTAAAGATGTCTATTATGAGACAGTTCCGAATATGAGACACCGCGCTTTCTCGCAAATTAGGCAATTTTTTGAAAAGAGCGCCACTGTTCAATATTACCGGCAGTTCACTTTCTATCGTATGTCAACAGAGGCCGCGTCGCGCGGGAAAGCAGTTGGCTGTGCGGCAAGTTCTGTGTGCCGGTCGCCAAAGTATTTGCAGTGCTTGTCGTAAAGGTATGTAGAAAACAGAAAATTATTGACAAGACAGTGTTGTTTATCATTAACATAAAGCTAACATGACGTAGTATCTATTTATCATGCCGTTGAGTCAATTATTTTCATGCTTTTACCAACTAACCTAAAACTGAATAAAATTTCTTAAGACCCTAGTATGAGACACCTGAGAGCTCCTAATACGAGGTACCTCATATTACGGGACAAGGCGTCGCATATGAAGGTAAAGAATTTTCACCACTGGGTAACTAGTATAGATGAGCGAAACAAAGGTTTTTCGTTAGACCTACAATACTAAACTCGCAATCTTCTCCGTACAAACTACAAATAGAAGAAGCTTTGAAGAGAAAAAAAGAAAAGGAGGCAAATAAAAAGGAAAAACAGAGAAATCCAAGGAAAAATGCTGCAAAAGGAAAAGGAACTAGGAAAAGGCCTGGGAAAAGGAAGGTTTTTACTGAATCATCAACGTCCTGTGAAGATGATGACGCTGTTTCGCACACCACGGATTTTTCTTCAGAAGACGAGGAAGACGATGCAGAGTGTCCATATTGCGCCAGTTTGGATTCAAAAAGATAAGCGAGGTGAAAAGTGGGAGAAATGCCAGGCCTGTTTCTAATGGGCACATCTAGAATGTGGAGAAATAAAATAAAAAAAGTTTATTTGTGCCGTCTGTTATTAAGGTTGAAAACCTAAACTTTTTTTTTTATTTTGTTCACAGAATTACCTATTCGTTGTTTTAAGAGAAAATGTTACTTTGTTTAAAGAAAAAAATGTTTTTTTGTTTTTGAGAAAACCATACCTAAACATGTTTTATGTTCTGTTTGTTCAATAAAAATATGTTTGAGCAAACAATAGGTTATTTTCAGTTTTATTCTCTAATTTGAGAAGAATACTGTCTCAAATTGGGAACCCCTTTTTCGATTAGGCAAATATTACTTTTCTGATAATATCCAAATTAAAAACTAAAATACAAATTTGAGGCGTTCTTGCGTTTTTTTTGAAGGATTTAGATTAAATTCCCTACAGAAAAACGTTAAATTTTCAAGAAAAATGTTAAAATTGAAAAATCCATGATTTTTTAAAAAGGTGTCTCATAATAGGCATATTTAACAATTGTCTAGATTTCTTATTGAAAATTGTATTAATTGTTAAAAATAGATCATGAAAAAAATGCGGATGTTCTTACTGATAGATTATTTAATTGAAATTGGTGCAATTAAGGGTTGCAATAGCAAACTCTTATTGTAAACTGCCACTTTTGACAAGATCATAGATAAATAATATTTAAATGTTGCTGATATAGTTTAACAAGATCGCATGCAATTTTTGTAATGCTATATTTTCGAATAAATCCCCTTCAATTTTCTTATTTTAAAGCCCTGTAAATTCCCAAATATATTACAAATTTGTCTATTAATGGCCATGTTATTATTTGAATTACAAAAAATATTCAAAATTACCATTGAACAAAATAAAAGCGCTGTACCTTAAAACTATGATAGAATATAAACGGTAATTATGAAAACGTAAAGTAAACTTTTTAAATTGAATACTTTATACGAGGTTTGATTCATGTCTACTCATAAACACAAACATTGAAAGATACTCGTACCACCGTTGGAGTTGCGTTGGTATCATTTAAAGTTTTCGATTTAGATAGTTTGTTAGGCTGTTAAAGAATGGGAGCGCTAAATTTATGGTATGTCCTGGGCGCAATTTGTTCGTACGGCTCTGCAAGCATAACGAGAATCACACATGCACCGGGACACAATACCTTTACTGTAAACCGGCACACGTTCCGCGACCCTTATTGCTAGAGGAGCAGATCTCAAAATGTTCGGGGTGGAATTTTGATGCCGACGCCTTTCTTATAAAAACAAATCATATAGAATTCATTTCCAAACAACGAATAACTATTTATAAAAAAACAATTTTGAATTAATTTTAAAATGTTGCAATATTGAAGCAAAATGTTACAATTGCTTAGATATTTAGTTTAGAAACTAAAAGTTTTAATTTTTTTCGTTTAATAATAGAGTTATATTTAATTTATTTAGTTAATTACCCTTTAATGGGTACATTTAATAGTTTATTTTATTTATTTCGTTCTGGTTTACTGATCATGACACAATTATACGAACATAAACAACTTAAGTAATAAGCATTTACTATGTGAGAAATAGATGAATTGTTTTTTTTTATATATTACATACTAATTATGCAAGGATGTTCAGAGTATCCGCAGTTTAATGGGTGCCACAAAATAAACAGAGAAATCTTTTGTCTATCCACTTCAAATCTATTTTTTTTTTCTGTTTGATTTAGGAACTAAAGTACGTATGACCATATTAGGTAAAGTTGTAAATACAAAAAAAAATGAATAAAACGTTGTTAATGAAACATCAATAAGTTGTATGAAATGAAATCGAGAAACAATTGACTATATACTTGCAAGATTTTACAACTATAATAATAACTCAAAATATCCTGGCAATGATTAGTCGATCTATAATTTTCATAGAGAACGCTGTAAAAGAAATACAAATGCAACAGAAAATTAACCGTACTGGAGTAGTGTTCATACTAATGACGTAATCTAACGATACTACCGTACTACCATAAGTAATTTCTTAAATTTTTGATAGTAAAATTTAGTATAACTTTTAAAGGTTTTATATGCAGGTAGGTATCGTAATATCTGCTGATATTATTTATTTTTTTAGTTTATTTCATGAAGAAACTAACGACATAAGACTAGGCAAAGAAATATTAAAGAAAATTCGACTAGACAAGACCCAAAAGAACTATTTTTTTTTTCAGAAGAATAATAGTTTACAATAACATTTTATCACAAACGCATTTTATTAACATCTATGGAGAAATCACTATTAATTTATCAGTTAGAGGCTCCTTATATTTACGTTCTATTTGAAAAAGTATGTCATGAGAATATTAATTTAACAAATACATTTGCAAAGTCACCACTGAAGATGCCGTCAGTGAAGAACGGCGAAACGTTTGGAGGAGTGGCTTTGTCCGTAACGGCATTAGATCTAACCAGAAGAATTCAGAACTTCCAAAAAAATATTTTTAAATGTACAGGGGACTCTTACAAATACAATTTTGTAAAAAAAATAACTTCTCACGACACTGGAAACTGATCCACTTTTTGCAAGGCAAAGCATGCAGTCGGCGACCGGCGCGGCGGCAAAGTGTAATAAAAAATGTAGGGACAAAAATTAAAAGAATTTCTGCCCCAAGAGAAGAAATAGATAAACACCTACTTTGTATCAGCAAATTCAACTGCTTTTGCCGCTATTGTTGTTATTAATTAATAAAATTAATTTGTGATTTTAATTAGTAAAATAATTTGACATACCTGATGTTGCAACAACTGTTCAAAATTTTGTCCACTGACATTTGGGCCTATCTTACCCAGTTTCTACGAACTAACACAAATGTTGTCTTGCTTCACCATAACACAAATGTTGTCTTGCTTCAACATAAATTAAAACGATATCTATCAACTTCGTAAGCCATTTTTGACACTTGAAGAACTAATGTCAACGCTTACGCAAAAACCTTAATACTAAAATCGGATTTCAGTATTCGGCATCACCTGGGGGAAAGAGCGCATTGCTAGAGACTACAGTAGCCCAGCTATGTAAAAGTTGTAAATACTACAATTTCAATATTTTTTTTCTCGGAGACTATAAGGATTTTACAAAAATTTTTTTACGATATTGACTTCATTCTGACGTTCTATTCCCAAATTTGTTTTAGGTAAGTTGTGAATCACCCTATCATTTTAAACTGATCAATTATTAAATTAGGTTTATTAAGGAACTAATGATAGTAATCAACGTGACATATACATCTATCAACATAATCTTATTTTTCCATTAGCTCCTCTTGGACTTCGTTCAACGTGTCTGACGTAATCCAGGTCCAATACCTGCTGCACGATGAACATAGATGGACGAATTATGGGAAATATAAGCAAATTCAATTACAGTTTTTATTATTAATTTCTGCCACTGTTAAAGTCGTAAATTATTGGTAAGAATTACAATACGTCCACGTAAATCATCAATAGCTTTCTATACATCTCATTTTTTAAATGTTGGGGATAAAAAACATAGAGAGGTTTTAAAGAGAGGAGACCGTGGTGGCCTTGCTACCTGGCCCTTCTCTTCCAATCTACTGTACTTTACTACTCCAACTTTATTCAGGTAATTTCTAAGTTTTGTAGGCAATATAGCGACGTACCGTCATTATTGAACCACATACGTTGTCGAATTTCAAACGGAACATCTTTCAGAAGTCCAAGATTATTTGGAAGATATTCAAGGTACTGAAAACATTCATTCAGTTTGACAATATGAATCGTCCAATTAAGCGATCGTCAATGGTCCCAATAAAATCCCAGAAACGTGTATTATAAACATCATTTTTAACTTTTCGTGTAAGCACAGCTTCATCTGTAACTAAGCTAACAAGTCAGGCTAAATCGAATATTTTAAGCATTTTGTTGTAACAACTATTCAGAAAATCTCACGGATGTCACTTCATCGATATCTCAAATGGGACGCCCCAATGCTATAAGACCTCTGAAACATCTTAAGTCGTGGCGAAGTCACTACTGAAGATGCTGATAGTGAACGACGGTGGTTTCAAAGCATTGGATGCGACCATTACATTACAGAGGTCATTGCGGAACATTAAAAAAGACCACCACTATCTGAAGAGCGATTTCGGACACAGCGGCCTTAAATCCAGCAACAAGAATCGATATCAACATCAGGGCGGACATAGGGTTTCTGATACTAGATCGACCTTCACAGAGCCTAGCCCGAGAACAACAAGAATAGATAAGAGATTTCTAGTTAATGTTAAGAAAGTTCAATCTGCAGTTAGCAGCGGCAAGGTACATAGACCACGACCCGAAAAATCACGGTATTTCAAATTGATTTGTACTTTCATTCTTTCACACTATAATAACATTTGTTGTCTATTCGGAAAACGTTCCACATACAAACAAGAAGCTGCTAATGCATTTCGTCGTGCTTCCCCATAAATAAAAACAATATTTATATAGGTGTAAACCATTTTGAACGCTTCTACGATTGATATAAACAATAAACCACGGTAATTGAGCGAGCGGTTCACCCCTAAAAAGATGCTTCTAAATGAAGGTAACCGACTAAATTTTTAAAACAAAAACCTACAGCATGAAACTTTTTAATTTTATAATGTGTATTTTTCTGAGAATTTACATAGGTATATTTTTTATATTTTTCGGCGTGGTCAGTCAATTGTTGTAAACAAAAAAGTTACTCGCCGAATGGCTTTGAAAATGAATAGTGTTTTATTGTAAAATGGACCAAAATAAACACTTTTTGTTCTTTGACAAAAATTCGAAAAATGCTTCGTTTCCGAGATATTTACAAATTAATGTGAAAAAAGTGACGAAATCAACAAACTTACGGATTTTTTTTCTCAAAAGCTGCTGAACAGAGTTTAATTCTGAAAAAAGCATGATAATCGGCAGATCTTCTACTTTAATATCGATAACTAATATTGGATAAAAGACTGCTTTAAAGGCTTGAAATAAACTTACAAATGTTGAATTAAAAATATTTGCTAATTTAGAAAGTTTAACTTTAGAAGATGCGCTTGAAATTTTGACGTTATATTTATCAAAAACTTATGATTCTCAAAATATATGGAAAGATTGCTCGAAATCTATAAATAAATTAAGATATACAATTGCTTTAAAAAAATGCTGCAAGCGATAGATTGCCACCTTCGTACCCAGCATTGCTGCAACATTATTTGAGGTCAAAATGGCAAATAAGTGAATGGAAGCAGGCTACAAATAGTGAAATTGTAACTCTAGATCCATTGACGCATGGATGGAAAATCGAAAATGGTTGTTTGGATTTTAATTATTTCGAAGGAGAAAATGTGTTAAACATGCTTCAAAAATATTTTTGTTCATGCAGTGGAAAATGTTCTACGAAAAATTGTAACTGTTTCTCATCGAACCTGGAATACTGTGCAGTTTGTGCGTGCTCAGATGAATGTCACAATGTTCCATTCGAAATTGATGATGAAACGCTTATTTCTACTCAAGAACTTGTCGAAAATAACGAAAAACTTATTATTTAAAAATTAAATAAAAAAAGAAATTAATACTTATACTTCTATTGCTCTTAATATATTTGTAAAATAAAAATAAAATAATTATCCTATACAATAAATTATCCAATAACTTTTTTATTTTTCGATTATTAGGTTAATTTTACGATTTAAAAAGCTTATTGAGTTTAGGTTTGGTATAACTTTCATGTCAATTTTAGCCGTTTATAAAACCAAAAATCGAATATTTAAATTTTACTAATTACTTGCAAAAACCTTACTCCGGCTACAAAACCAAACTAAATGATCTTTTGAACATTTGTACTGTTAACATATATCGATTAAAAAAAATCATAAGAAAGTTTATTGTAAATATAATCTAATCCAAGATTTTGTAAAAAGAAATTTTAAATTTGAAGTGTTATCATAATTTTCTTTAAGACTTCTTTTTACTCGCTTTAGACCTTCAATAAAATGATTGAGACATACCAAAAAAATATATATCTTAAAATAGAAATCTGCCGATTATTATGCTTTTTTTAGAATTAAAATCTGATCAGTAGTTTTTGAGAAAAAAATTCCGAAAGTTTGTCGATTTCGTCACTTTTTTCACATTAAATTGTAAATATCTCGGAAACGAAGCTTTTTTCGAATTTTTGTCAAAAAGTGTTTATTTTGGTCCATTTTACAATAAAAAACTGTTTTCAAAGCCTTTCCGCGAGTAATTTGTTTTACAACTTTTTTGTTTATCCTGACTGACCACGCCGAAAAATATAAAAAATATGCAAATTATCAGAAAAATACACTATAAAATAAAAAAAAGTTTCATGCTGTAGGTTTTTTGTTTTAAAAATTTAGTCGGTTCATGCCTTTTTTTAGGGGTGAACTGCTCGCGTAAATAAGAGCATTATGGAAAACACATAATGCTGAATAAATAAGCATTTGTCAAATCTAATTGGCTGAAGCTGCCTCGAGGTGCAATAAACTCTATGCAGTCATCAAGTTATGTAGTGCCTTTAAATATAAATTTAAATATAATTTTTTTAATATTAAACATCTTTGAATCTGTAAACATTTATTACAGCCATTTTGGTTATTCTATTTTTAGTGGCGCATGTGTCCCAAAATTTTTGGGTAGGTTATGAACCACTGTATATTTTCCCACACCAAAATCTCCTAGAGTTAAGTTTCGTTAAAATTGCATTAAAAAATGTTTTAATGCGCCGGAATTATTTGAAAAAATAAAAGGATGCATGACACTTTATCTAAATCGGATTATTAGGTATTTATGGGTTTTTTGTTTTTAATTAAGCTAGAGTTAAAATGCAAACTTAATGCTTCTAGTGAATTCCGGTTAAAATTTTGGGAACCACTGGCCCGCCACACTACCTTACCCCAACGCTGGGCCAGTTAATTTAGCATATGCATGTACCAAATCAAGTTTCAATCATACATTTTTGTTATCTCGACCCACACCCTTTCTACACGTACCGGACTCGCCACCCCACTGCACATGCATAAATCCAGCATGTGCGGCGGTGCCACCCTCCGCCCTGCAGAAGTGATTATTATTATTCATGCCGCGCAATGCGGAGTCATTTACGGATCGTAAGGGTGGCTGATCATTCCATCTGAATGGGCGCACACGTGGCCAGCGTCACGAGGATGCCGATACCCTATATAGGATTTTATTGAAAGGAGTAATTGGCGACACACGACGCTGACTACAATGAGTGTTTGAATTTGCCACATTAAAAAGCCATTTGTTACTCTGGAGCTGTTGCACGGTGTGTCCTGCATTCAAGGGATCTGATTATAATGAAACAATGGAGTCGTTTCCCATTTTTTAAAATAATTTTCAATAGATTTGGCTAAAATATTTAACACGTACTTCATATCGTACCTTTCTCTCCTTATAAAGGTAACAATTTCTTATTAATGCAATATACCTTAAAACGGCACTCTGCTCGTGTAGTATAGGAATATTTGCATGAGGTGGATATGTGAGCCCGTAGACTGGCCTGCACGTGGTTCAGATCTCAATCGTACAGAACACTTGTAGGATAATGTGGGTAGACAACTGAGAAACCATGAACCTTTACCAGTGTATTAAAACCGTCAGCTTAATAACAATATAGCATGGCAAAATTGCAAATGTAAGGTAGTGACCTTCACTTTGACCTTGTTATTGACTTTCAAGGTCATTTGAAGGTCAAATCTAATTTTTAAATAGAAACCTCTATTTTTGATCCCAAAATCGGAAAGGGCGCAAAACTTACTTTTAGATAGGTACTCAATGCTCTTCTTTGGAATGACATTTAAAGGTTATTTCAACGACAATGTATTTTAAATTACGCACCTAAATATCTTCTGGTCAGTGGAGCCACCCATCAGATAGTAACCCTTAATAAGTATGTATCAAAACGTAAAATTTTAAGCTCTTTCTGAATCCGGGGTCAAAAATAGAAGCATCTATTTAAAAAAATTGATTTGATCTTCAAATGGTCTTGAAGGTTAAGTTCAAGGTCAAATTGAAGGTCACCATCCGATATCCCCCTGTTTAGGATAGTTAGTTTTAAATTATTAGTTTAGTTAGTAGGAAAATAGTTGTAACTGCGCAAAACGAAGATCGCAAAAAGGCAAAAGTCGACTAGACTGGTGGTGTGGTGTTTTATTATCATTATCGTTGATTGAAAAACTATGGTTATTTTTGAAGAGAAATCGTTGTTGACCCCCAAATTGAAGACGATTGAAGCCAGTGGTAAGTTGTGACATTATTCTCGTTTGTTTGGGTGTTCGCCTAAGAATTTCCCGGAAATACAGTCTTTATCAATTCGCGCAGATAATTACACCCTCTTTGAACTCAACAACATTCGTAAGGGTTATTTTCGGATTAGTGGCTTCCCTGGCGAGATATTCAGGTGCGTAATTTAAAATGGGACACCCTGTATATAAGGGTAGATGGATTATGGGAGTTCGTTGGAATAGATATACATGAAAATATTGCACTAGCTAAAAAACTTAAAGTTAAAAAGCCTTATTACCTGAAACAAGATTTTAACAGTGTTTATTAGAAAATAATCGAAAAGTCAGTAGTATGTAATTTGACAATGAGTCTGTTAGGTGAACATCTAATGGTATATGGTTTTAGTTAGTTAAACAGTTGAACTATTGAAGTAATTGATGGAAGAGCTCATAATTCAGTCATTGTTGAACAAATTGTAGTTGAGAATTAGTCAAATCTATATTGAAGCACACTTAACCGAAGCAATGAAAGCTGGATCTACACGGTAAATTAGCGGTCGAATTTAACAAGTCCCTCCGTTGAAACCACAGCACGTACCAATTTGTCTTAGCGGGGTCGCACATTGGAGCAATACATACTACAAATACGCAACTAGCAATACACGATATTGTTACCTATTCAAAATACACTAAAGATCAGATGTTGTCCCGCACAGAAGCAATGCCATATTGCCTGTAGAAGCATGTTGCTTAAATTCGGCGATTTATATTGTCGATGATACACCTGCATGTCGATGGTTTCATTTTGCAAGCAACGTTCAGGCAATAAAATTCGAAAAATGCCGGATGATCCTATAGCGAATATTAAATTTGTAAAAATCGTCGAAAAATACCCATGTACATATTATGATATAATCGTACAGATTATAGCAAAAGGGAGATCAAAGAAAAGCCATGGGCTGCAATTGCAAATGAAATTAAAGTTTGTGGTAAATACTTCAATTTTTTAATTTTAATTAACTAGTATTTATTCTAATACCTATATAATATATTCCACATATTTTCTTATATTATACAGGTCATGCATTTTCTTCTTTCACAGGATAATATTTTAACTGATTTCTCAATTAGGCCAGGAAAATAATCTGGGAAATGACCATTTCGCGACTTCTTGTTTCGGCAAGCTGAATTTATCACTATAGATGCTAAATATTATGTACAATAACATATTAGTTTCCACAGTCATAAAAATGGGGGGAAGATTGTTTACAGGGTGGTTAATTGTATAATTTTTACGTAAATTCACGTTTTTCGCTTATAACTTTTTTCCGTTCATTTCCACGAGAAAACAGTAATGTACTTTTTTTTCGTCTTCAAAAGACCTACAAAACTAGCCCTCGAGCGTCAAAAAATATTGATTAGATCAAAAGTTATAAACAGAAGAAGTTTATTTATGACTTTTGAATTAAACATTTATAAACTGCGTTATTATTACCAGAACGTTTTGGCATCGCATCCTCTCATTCCTTATCACTGTCTAATAACTCACACGAAATCTGGAATCGGTAAGTTGAATAGTTTACAAGTTATGGCCTTATAAACAAATTAACTAATTATTAGTCTGGACGATCCCGAGGATCTTACACAATCGCACTGATTTTTTTCAAGGTAGATTTCATAATAATACGTTAAAGTCTATCATTTTTTTTAAATTTCAAAATTGCAACCAGAATTTTGTTTATTTTTTAGCCTTAGTCGCAAAATGAAATATACGACGCAGGAGCGTGATATAGTTATTATTACATATTCGGAAAGCTTATGAAAAGAGCTTTAAGTTAAAAAAAAATCGTCAAGATTCGTTGAAAAACAACGGAATTACAGACTGTCAAAGTTGACGGCCGATTGTTAAACAAATTAAGTTGGTAGCGGCAAAAAAAAACTGTCATAATCGGCAACCCGAGTACTTTCCCTGGTAAAAATATTTTATTTGTCGAAGTATGTTAAGTGCATAAGAAATATTGTCAAAAGTCAGTGGGTCGCTTGATTTTCGGCGAGGCCTCAGCTTCCATTTGTAACCAGGCTCATATTTTTATCTACTCTCTGAGTCAAGATATTTGATTTTTGTAAAAAAAAAAATGATACATAGTGGGCCGTGGCGCGACGGAAGGGTGGGGGAAGCGAACGACAGCGAGTCCGAAGAAAATGACGATAATATTCATAGTCCTGCCGTTAAATAAGGGAAATTCACTTGAAAATAATATATTTCACAGTCTGTAACTCTGTTGTTTTTCAACGAATCTTGACGATTTTTTTTAACTTAAAGCTCTTTTCATAAGCTTTCCGAATATGTAATAATATATAACTATATTACGCTGGTGCGTCGTTTGCAACTAAGGCTAAAAAATAAAAAAAAAATCCAGGTTGCAAATTTGAAATTAAAAAAAAATGATAGATTATTATGAAATCTACCATGAAAAAATCAGTGCCATTGTGGAAGATCCTCGGGATCGTCCAGACTAATAATTTGTTTATAAGTCCATAACTTGTAAATTATTCAACTTACCGATTCCAGATTTCGTGTAAGTTATTAGACAATGATAAGGAATGAGAGGATGCGATGCCAAAACGTTCTGGTAATAATAACGCAGTTTGTAAATGTTTAATTCAAAAGTCATAAATAAACGTCTTCTGTTGCGACCCCGCTTAGTTATGGATTAGCAATGCTCCAAAATTTAACAGAAAACTTATTCCATAAATAAAGAATATATTATTTTTATTGAATGTCTCTGATTACACAAAGGGATTGAGGAGATTGTAGCTATTTAACCGCCTTGAAGAATGAGAAAAATTGATACTGACAATGTATGCAATAGGTATGCAAGCAAATACAATTTTCCTTCTTCTCCTATGTCGTAGCTAGTAGACTTTTGATTTCCTGTACTACATCCAGCAATTTTTTTCTTTTAAAATTTATTTCTCCATTTTGCTATGATCTTCCTAGTTACGTCTTCACCCATTTGATCTTGCCATCTAGTCTTCGGTATTTTTGATACATTCTATGTCTGCTTCTATTGTAATTTCGACAGGCATGGTCTTCTCTCATCTTATAGTCTCTTATATTCTCTTATTCTTTTAATTTTAATTCTGTTGTTTATGCTTTGCACAATATCTTCTATTTTAAAAGTAATTCAATACAATATTCTTATAACTAACCTGTAACCTATAACCTAACTTTCTTTGATGTATGTTAGGTATATGTATCATAATATATGTCTAGTGTTCCTCTTCCTGTTCTAAAACACTATAAATAGTCTAATTTTTTCTAAAACTCCTTTTATCATTCCTGTATATATACTTTTGTGCCACATTCAATAATTAAAATGTCACTAAAAATTTTCATTCGGTTTCATAGCTGTTGTGAAATTGATCATAAATGAAGGACGCTATTAAATTCACGTGTATCTTCAACTCACTGTCATTGGTTCATTTCACCAAAGGCACGTCTTGAAATTCGAGAAATGTGGCTTCGATGTTCTTTTGATATGTAACTGAATACATATAACGCTAGTTTTATCTCTCTAATTATCAGTTTCTATAAAAGATAGACGAGACTTCATAAAATCATTTTTTGTACTTTGTAAACCACCGAATAGTTATCCATCTTATTTGGTCGATGTTCATACTTTCGACTAAATGACTTATCTACGATAATATCGAAAAAAATCATTTATTATTCCATGGCACTATTAACTACCTACGCTGCCACACTACCTGTTAAAGGTTAAATGTCAAACACAAACATTTTCGAACTCTTGACCCCTCACGGATAATCGGCCTTTAGTTCAATAATGTAGCCGCCTCCTGCGTGGCCGCTCACGCTTTTATTATCCATTAATTTCTCCGAAACTTGGATGGTAAGTTATGGCCAGTCGTTATTTTTATATACATATTAATTAGAGCCGTACGTAACTGAATAGTAAATAGTGCTTAATCTTTTCGAAGGGCTTCTTTGGACTATGTATGCTCAGTGCTTAGGAGATTTATGGCAGTATATAATTAGTAGGCGAAGTTTGGAAATCTTAATATCTCTTTTTAGGTTTAAATTTAATTTTGTAGTTTTGAAATATGTAATAATATAAAAAACCAGCTAAAAGATATTACTAGCTTTTGATGACAGTTCAGATCTATATAATATACAGTATGTCTCACTAAGTTTATTTTTATTATTAATTTTAGGAAAAAAGTTATTCTTCATAAAAAGTTCTGCATGTTCTAGAATCTAAAATTCAATCATCAGATATAAAATTTTTTCAGTCGTATACGCGGTTTGTCAAAAAATGTGAATTTTACTCAAGAGTAAAGTACCTTTATATTTGACAATATCGAAAATTGTTATTAAGAAAAGTTGATCAGAACTAAAAACTACGTTCAAATATATAATTACATCCACTTACATTGAAAAATTAGGTTTTGTTATTTTTTACTACTCGTTCTATTTTGAATGAACATTTATCTCTTGTGATTATGAACACATGATAACTTTTCATTTCTAAATGTTTTCTAACAATTTTGCAATTTAAACACGTAATTAATGCATGTGCATTTAGTTTGCAAATAAGAAAATACATACAAATACTAAGTTGTGTAACTAACATAATATTAATACTAGAAATAAATAGAAATGTATTTTTCACTCATTCCACTATTGCCTCGAGATATCCACCCTTCCGTTCAATACATTTAATCATTCTATTAGCAAATTCACGTAATACATTCCTTATCACTTGTAGAGAAATTTCCTGGCATGTTTCTAAAATTATCCTCTCCATCTTGAAACGGCTCTTTCTGGTAAACTTTTTGTTTCAAGTAACCCTATAAGAAGTAACCAGGGGGAGTTAAGTCAGGGGTTCTAGCAGGCCAAAAAAGATCAGAATATCTGTGAATAACTTTTCCATGGAACATATGTTCAATATACAGGCTGTTACAAATTCGCTTCTCACTACAGGGATCTCGGAAACGGTAAGAGGTACGAAGTAGCTTAAATGGGGGCAAAGTTGTGTAATCAGGGGACCAACATTATGCCTTTAACAAATCAAGGCTAACACGATTAGTTTTCGAAAAATTTGAAAAAAACCGAAATTTTGGAAATCCGTTTTTGTTTCATTTCAGCTTTATTTTAGGTGATATTGAAAAAAGAAGAACACTTTTTGGCCACTTTTTGCCCTCTATCAAATGGCATAATCAATTTTTATATCTAACGTTTTGTCTCTCCAGAACCATCATCAACTCCGTTTTTTTTTAAATACGACCCTAGAAATGTTATTACATTTTTTGTAAGCCTTCATGATCCCCAATATTGTACTGCCTCAGCCTGAATCAGATTAAGACGTTTTGTCTCGAAAAATTCATCTTCAGTGTATTCGTTCCAAATTTATCTAAATTTTGGTGGTGGTAATAGTTTAAATAACTAGATGGATTTTACAGGGTCTTACAACACTTACAGTGTACGATAATTCAATAAACAAAGAAATCTAAATAAAAAATTTAGATAAATTTGGAACGAATACATTGAAGATGAATTTTTCGAGACAAAACGTCTGAATCTGGTTCGGGCTGAGGCAGTACAGTATTGGGGGCCATGAAGGCTTGCAAAAAATGTAATAAAAGGTCATAATTAAAAAAAATTAAGTTGATGATGGTCCTGGAGAGATGAAACGTTATATATAAAAATTGATTATGCCATTCGATAGAGGGCAAAGAGTGGCCATGAGAAAGTGTTCTTCTTTTTTCAATACCACCTCAAATAAGGCTGAATTGAAATAAAAACGGATTTTCAAAATTTCGTTTTTTTTTTTTCAAATATTTCGAAACCTAATCGTGTTAGTCTTGATTTTTTTAGAGGCATAATGTTGGTCCCTTGATTAAGCAACTTTGCCCCCATTTAAGCTAATTATTATCTCTTACCATTTTCGAGATCCCTGTAGTGAGAAGCCATTTTGTAACAGCCTGTATTCCCTAACATTCAATGTACTGTGGCATGTGGCACAGTCTTGTTGGAACCAAATACATTGACGTTCTTGTAAGGGCAGTTCGTCCATGAAGTCATTCATGTAAGTTTGTAAAAAATGTAAATAACCTTTGGCAATCGTAGCTTGGCGAAAAAAATGGTCCTATTAATCTGTTCTTATAAATACCACACCACACGTTCGTCTTAAATGAATATTGGTCATGAGACTTTATTGTACAATTTGAATTTTCTTCGGACCATCATCGTAAATGTTGTGACGAGACAGTTCCATTTGACAAAAACGTTGCTTCATCGGAAAAATTATAAGTCTCGTAAAAAAAGGCTCCTCTTCTAACTCTCCTTGGATGAAACAGCAAAATTCCAAGCGCCTATCATAATCTCTTTCTTTCCATGTGTGAACGGTTTTTGGTTTGAATGGTTGGTATTTATTTAGTTTTAAAATTCTTGCCACTGTATCATTACTTATATTTTGTTGCATCAACGACTTCCTTTTGCGCAATGACAGTTTTGAATTTGCTACCACAGACAGCATTACTTCAAACTGCGTATTCTCATCGGCAACCAGCTTTTGGCTCCATTAAAATTAGTTTTAATACTTCCAGTACTCTTAAATTTATTTACTATTTTCGTAACAGTTGGATGACTAATGTTTACTATTAAAAATAATAGCTGCTTCTCTGTGTTTTATAATTTTCTCCCACAATCAAACAATTTCTATTTTCTCTTCACAAGTTAATAATGCTACCATTTTTATGTGTCTTATAAATTCTAACGCGTTTTGAAACTCACTGTCAAACATTTCTTGCTATCAACAAATCATTTGTATGTCAGTGCATCCTAGATTACATATAACTACAGTTAAATTTGCATTGATATTGTAGACAAAAAAAGAAAAAATAATTTTTTAATGATCAACTTTTCTTAATAACAATTTTCGAAATTGTCAAATATAAAGGTACTTTATTTTTGAGTAAAATTCATATTTCTTGACAAACCTCGTATACAACTGAAAAAATGTAATATCTGATGATTGTATTTTAGATTTTAGAACATACAAAACTTTTTACGAAGAATAACTTTTTTTCCTAAAATTAATAATAAAAAAGTTTTCCATATGGTTCCAACTTAGTGAGACATACTGTATATAATGAAATTTAATGTATCACTCATCATATAACAGAACAATTTTTTGCCTTGTATCTGTATTAGTGTAAGTATTTAAATTGCATTTGTCAAAGAAAATTTATTTCCAAATCGGTTTTTCAATAACTAATAATTGTGTTCAACAGAGAAAAATGTGTCTGTAATTATTGTTCATTGAATTTTGATAATTCTTCGTTGCATATCCTTAACTACGAGGTAAGTAGGTAGAAACTGACTTTCAGTTATTGAAATTAGGTTTGAAAACGATAACTGAAAAATTTCGCAAAATATTAACTGGTGATGTGTTTTTTTTTTGTGAAATCAAGAATAATTTTCTATCTTCCTAGTTAGACAAGGGGTTACTTTTTTAAATATGTTTAAATAATTTACATTCCTTTTATTGTCAGTGTGGCAAAACTCCCAACTAAATAAAAACTAATATACACAGTGACTTATTAATAATAGTACACTTCCTAAGGAAGATTGCTTGAGTTAAATTTGACAATTGAACCAAATACGTCTTATTGGAATATTGCCCCTTTTCGTTCTACAGTGTTAAAGTTGAAAAAAATTTTCGATTCTTTTTAATATTTCTAATATCTGTGAACAGACTATCTTAAAAATTTACAATCCCATAGTGTTTAAACAATTACACGCATTGTAGCTATGTTGCAGACACTTCTAGGGGGCACTAGTTACATCTCTCGTGTAGAAATATTTCTAATTTTTTTTCCTTAAAAAATATGAACTTCTAGCAATGAGATATTAAATTTAGTTCTTTTCTAAATAAAGAAGGTATACCTAACCATTTATGTATAAGTTATAGAACTTTAAAGTTTTAGGGACTATGGACCGAAATTAAATAAAACTATTTGCATCGAGGAAGGTGGTGATATATTGACAGTACTGTTTAGGTTGTGATACTACATGTAAAGCAACTTTCATCTTTGTGACCTTTTTTTTAATTTATCGTTATAACGATTTTTCAAATAATAGGCAACTTACTTCATTCTGTTGAAGAAGTTGTACGATGGTTTAGACCCGTTGGTCCAAAGCGAGATGTTGGAATACTTATAGACTAGCCGTAGGCCAAGAAGAGGACGTTTTAGTACGAATTGAAGAAAAGACAAGATCAGGCACACACCGAATAACAGTTACTACTGGATTAACTCAATCTACCGTTTTCAGAATACTGAAAGAAAGACTGTACTTTATCATCTAACACCAGTCGACATTTGACATAACAAAATCCTTTTCCAGGATTCCAGCAAGAAACCACACTTTTAGGAAACATTTTCCATCAACATTTGATGTGGAATTTTTGCCGACAATAATAATTGGGATCATTTGCACTACCACAGCCACTTAATGAACTAAAAAATTTGAATGTTCTAAACAATGATCTGCCATTGATACTCGAAGATATCCCTTTAAGTTTAACGCACCACTCATGGTTCATGCACGATGGTGCTTCCCGAGGTGTAAGAATATATCTAAATAGAACTTTTTCACAGCGTTGAATGGGAGGTGAAGGTGAATTTCCGCGTTGCCCCGATTTGAACCCACTCAATCATTTTCTCTTAGTCACATTAAATCTCTAGTTTACAAATAGAATGTTAATACTCAAGAGCAGCTGTAGGAAAAAATACAAGAATCAGTTAACACAATCAGAAGGCAACATGGAACCTTACTGAAGATCAGATTTAATTTGAATAAGAACATAATAATTGTGTTTGTACCTACTATAGTTTGTAAAATGTTCACATTTCACAGCTTACTTCGATTTTGGCCTATACAGGCCTGTAGACTCCGAAATCTTAGTGTTGTGGAATTCTAAAACGGTTGAGATTAGCGGCTTTTACCAAGTATACATTTTCTACTTACTTGGATTTAATAATTTCTTGCTGGCAATTCATATTTTCGAAGGGCAAACGGCTTAGACATATTTTCCCGACTAGCGCCCTCTAGAAGTAACTGCAACAGTTACCCTATTAGTAATTGCGAGCTTAAAAACCATGGGTGTGTAGCACTCAAAATATTGTAAAAATCGAAAATACTTTTTTTACTAACACCCTGTAGAAAGAAAAGGCACAATATTCGCGTAACACATAATCATTTAATTGTCATAATTTGACATAAGGAATCGTCCCTGCACACCATTATTAATGAACCACCTTGTATACTATGTATAACTTTCCAGTATAATTTTTAAAATCTATTTGTATATTTTTATATACAGTTCTACATTTAATGAAGGAGTTTGTATACTTCTTTAATCTGCAAAAAATTAATAAAACTCGAATAAAATGATTTTATTTCAGCTATTAACCAGTTTGTATTTAATTAAATAGCTTTAAATTGATTCTTTTTATTGCACTACACGTCAAGTAAACGTCTATCTATTTTATTTGACAGATTCCCCTCCTACCTTACTATAGCAGATGTTTTCTAAAATATGTACATATTTCTGGTGTTAATAGTGTTAAAGCCACTAAAAATATTATGATGCAGGCATGAATATATTTTTTCTGAACATACAAACATAAAATCAGTAAATTTTATGTTTACTGACTAAACCGAAATTTTACAAACCTATAAAGGAAATGAAAAAAAAAATTGCATTTTTGTCGGGCCTATGCCCCCTGTTATCTTTAAAGATGTACGGTATATCTCAGAAATAAGTGCAAAAATTTTAATCACAACTTTGTTTAGCATATTTTTTTGTACCCACTAAAAAAAGCTAATGACAAAAATTAAACAAAATTTGAAAAGTATAGCAATATTTTTAGAGTTAAATTTTTAAATAAACAAAAAATACTTTGACGAAAACGAAAATCCATATATTTCTTTCCGTGTTACAGCGCAATAATGTACTGTGCGTGCAATTTTGGATAATTTTCGAGTTAACGTTCTCTGTAGCGCATATTTACTACTAAAAAACTTCGCAAACAAATCACTTGCATCACGCGAATCCAACGGAAGCTGTAATAGACAGAAAACAACACTGTGCGTCAATTTATGCATGTAATAGAGTACAATTACTGATGTTTACATAAAACGAAAAATATGATGTTAAGAACATAGCGTCCGGTTGGATTTTATTGATTGTAGTGAGTAATTGATTGTACTGAGTAATTTTAGTAGAGATTTGTTGAACATGCAGATAGGAGAATGTAACATATAACGTATAATTATTTTATCTTCGACATAGAAGATTTTTTCTTTTTTATAAATTCAAGGAAGTAGTTTAGAAAACTTTAACAATGCGATAATCAACCTAACCCATCTTAAAGTAATACGTTTTATAATAATTTTAAAGTTGTGTAGTTAGTAACTCTAATTTACATTAATATTGTGAGTTATTTTATTTCTTTGCATGGGAAACCTTTTGAGCTTTAGAGATACAAGGAGAAGCTCGCTTGCCCACGCCTTGTACAAAATTCACTGATATTGTTAAAATTTGAAGTACCACATGATTAAAATTACTTACAGGTGGATAAATGAGGAAAAGTAGATATTAAAAATCCAGTGACAATAGAGATATTAGTTGACTGTATATAACCAGCTCTGTAATTAAATTGATTCACAAATAAATCGACCATTGGCGCAGATAGTCTCAAAATCTCAATAAATTCGGTAAATTTTTCCCTTTATTAATAATTATATTATTAACTCAACTATATCAATATATGTCAAATATCTTCAGGTATATCTAAATAAATGTGACCCATTTAGAACAATATATGTCACAGACTCAGAGAACAAGTTACGACAGACTAATTAAAAAATTAGTAATTAGTCACGTTTGTGGACACACTTACAGGTTTCTGCTAAGTTGTTAGTAAATTGTTATAAAACTATAAAATAAATAAAATTAAAAATACGAGTAGAACTAAGTTTTATTTTAATAAGTAATATTTTAAGTTTAATTGTAATCAGAAAACAATATTCCGACATGATCTTGAAATTAAATGCAATTGTACTGGAAAAATAATATTTACAAACATTTATTTATAACAGTCAGATTCAGCAAAGTCAGGGAAACGGTAAATATGAATGTGCGGCTGTTGTTTCTTCTGGGCAATACTTTTATGCAACTAATAAAAAGTGAGGTAAGTTTTTTTCTCACCACTGTTTAACAGATATAATTACATTTTTGCAAACTTGGTTCTTTTATGTGTACCAAAGGCTGGCCCAAAATTCATGCAAGAACTAATTTTGATAGAAAACACAGGTTTTCAATTAAAACTTTTTAAAAATTTTAAATTTTTTTATTGATTCATTTATAGGGTTATGTATGGAATAGCATATTGGGTAAATGGCCTCCATGGCTTTGCTGGCACATACGCACTCTTCTGTCGAAATGTTCCAAAACGGTTTTGCATAAATGCAGCTCATTTTCCTTCTTCAAGGCGTGGGTGGTCGTAGGCTTGTTAACATAAACTTCAAACTTTAGACAAAATCTTTCGTGAGAATATGTTGTAGAGAGCTTCTCAAAATATCCAATTATTATTCACGGTGCCATTTCCTGGACTCCCAGCAACACTCAGAAACTGCTTTGATTTTTGCTATTGAACGACTTGTTGATGTAGTTGTTTCCAGTCTCCCTGAATTTTCAATTAATATCTTAATAACTGATGAAATTAAATGACTCTTCCGACCATATTTCGTACGAAAATTGCAAACTGTAGTTGTCAAATCTTTGGTATTTTCAAAATATTACTCTTTGCAATATTGCATTTTCATATTGCTCATTGTATTATTTTTAAAACATTGCTAAATAATGTTGCTCAACAATGAAAATGTTATTTTCTTCTGTGACACTTTACCGCACAAATGGCGCAAAATTCAAATCTTGCGTGAAGTTTGGGACACTCGAAGTATCGAAGTATAAACCTGGTATATAATAAAAAATTTTTAGGCTGTCGATGATTTAAGTTTTCTTACAAAGAAATATCAGTTGGAAATAAAGAACTTACAAGAAAAGTTGGAAGAGGCTTACAAAAGCTTAAACGGAAGACAACAAGTTGCACAAAATTTGATAAAAAATACAATTAAAAGTGTATATAGTGATAGTGCTGGCAAAACTAGTGATGTAAAGCAAATTCTGATTGAAATAAAGAAACATGCAGAATCTCACCCTTTAACAAACAAATTTTTGGATGGACAAGAACTTAAAATGGTCAAATTGTTCAGTAAAAATAATATCCTGGAATGTCTTCCCAGTCAAGCAGATATAAGTGTCTTGTACGCCATAAAGGCGAACATTTTAATACTGGGGAAAGTGGTTGCGTCTTTAGTCAACTTTTGTCATTATCTAAATCCACTGAAAATAGATCACACTTGCTTGCACACTTGTATCACCAGCAAAATTAGGCACATTCATCTGCAAATACCAATCATTGAGCTGCAATTTAGAAAACAACTGAACACCATTCTCAACTGGGTGAAGAAATGCTCAACAAAAAAGAGTGCAAGTGTTGACAAAGGTTTAAATAACATTATTCTGAATTTACATCAGTTTAAAAGCAAGATGAAATACTAATTTTAGTGCCAAAAATGTATCCTGGTATTTTTATGAAAAAATTGGCAAATTTCATAAGAATTATTTTTTTTGGTATGAAACATAGGTTCAACACGAAATGAATGATGATACTAGATCTCTTTGTCTGGTCTTAGTATTTGAGCAATAAAAATATTTAAGAATGAAAGTTGAGTTTTTTTTTTAATTTTTAACCAACGCCAACGTCTCAAAAATAACTGGAAGGTCGAATTGCAGAAATGAGGGTACGCCAATTTTATATTTATATTACAGAACCTTTACAAACCATGTGACCAGTAACTTTGTTTGAAGCAGTAATTTTATTTGCTTCGCGTTGGCAATTAAATTTTGGTAAAATTAAAAATAATTGAAACTATAAGATCAGGGTTAGGTCAAAACACAATCTTATGTTTCAGTGGCTACTGGTTTGTGTAATTTTTCACGATATTTTATTTAACCAATCGGTGATCGCATTATCTAAAGCGTAGATAACCGTTTGTCATTGTTAATTGTAAATGAACCGTTAATATTGATGACGGATTTATGGATTTTTAGTTGTGAGTACCAATTGTGCAATGTTGGTTGCCTAAGCTCAGCTTATGAATTTATAGGTACTTACATGTGGCAGAACATTTGCGATATTACTGCAAAATTTTTTAATACTTGTAGAGAAGAAGAAAATACGAAATTATAATTTTATGAAAAATACTTAAAGATTTCAGATTTATATGCAGGGTATATTACTGTTAAATACCGAAAATTTCAGAATGGAAAGATCGGTAAAAAAAACTTCGGTAACTTTTATCCTATAGTATTTGAAGTAATGAATAAAAAATTGAAAGAAAAGTTGTTTCAATATCTATAATGACACAGACCCTTTAAAAAAATTTTCTTTTTAATACCTGTCCAAAGAGTATATCAGATTACTGTTGAATGGTTAATAGTTGACACTTGTTATTTATAGTTTTTGCTTCAATATGTGCGTATACAGAGTGTTGCTGTATTCCACCAACAAAATTGTTTTGATGATTTATCTGGTCAAAGAAGAAAGGCCCTACTATTCTGTTGTCAACTATTCCAGCGCACACATTTAATTTCTGTGGGTGTTGGGTATGTGTCTCTGCCATCAAATGTACCATTGAGACAAAACGTGGCCTCGTCTGAAAAAAGTATATGCCGGTGTAAATCTCTATTTATTTGACATAAATCCATCATAATTTCACAAAAGTGTAAGCGGCGATCGGGATCGTCTTCATTGAGTTCCTGCATTGAATTTTGTAGGGATGATATTTTTCCTGCCTCAGGATACGTGGCACTGTGGTCTGACTAATTTCATTGTTTAATGCAACCAATCGTGAAGTATTATGAGGATTATCTATCAAAATGTTCTATTTGTGATCTTCACTAACGCTTGGACGTCCAGGTTTTAGAATATCTACAACATTGTCAGTTTCTCTAAATTTAGATTCTATCTTACTGACTGTTGATTGGCTGATACGGCGATCTGGACGTTTTTCATTCAATAAATCGCAAACTTCCTGCTGCATTCTAGTCTTATCCCCGCATCCGATAAGAATTAAAATTTCAATTCTTTCTGTGACAGTTAAATGTGCCATAATACTTTAAATTCAACAATATTTTTTTATATTGCTTACAATACTTACAAAGTCGGTATGACAGTGACACTTTGTAAAGATTTACACCTACGTGATCCATAAAAAACTTCAGGCATTTCGAAAAACTAAATTTGATAACGTTTTTGCTTTATTTTAACTGATTTAATTTTTTTCTAACATTCAATCGTCATTTACTCGAAAACTTTCCTGTGTAAGATGGCAACATTACTGTCGGATCGACAATGAAACGATCTTTCAGAATCAAGAAAGAAAATAAGGGTTGCTATTTAAAAAAATGTCGATGACGTCATATTTTATGCTAAAATATGTATTTTTTAAATTAAAAATCGACCTGTTTGAGGATTTTTCTCAAAAAAAAAATTTGTTTCGTTTTTACTGAATTTATTCCATACGTTAAGCGCGTACGGTACCTATACAATACGACTCAAATTTTATTATATTTTAGTTCTTGTCATTGGTTTTACATACTTTCTGGTAAACTGACTGGCGTCAAATGTTCTATTCGCTGCTTCTCTAGACTTACAAAATAAACAATATTATTTTAGTTTTATTTAAAATAGCCAACACTTAACAAATGCTTTATTAAAATCATATTTTAATGTTTATCAAATAAACAAATACTATTGTAGCAACAAAAAACAGTTGAATTATGATGATTGTTCTAAAGAAAAGTATGAGCCTGTAAATTATTACGGTACCGGCGGAACGGCAACTCGTTCCTCAAAAAAGCGTAATCTGAACAGATATAAAACGTGTAAAATAAATAAGAGCAATCTAAACAAAAATAAAAAACTGTCGTTCTGTACCTCAACAACGAAACATTTGCGAACATACTTATATGCCCTTTTATATTATTTATTATTGTAAAGTCTGACGATTAGCTGTGGATCATTCCAGCATCCTAGATTTTGCCCCAATTTGAACTACCACAGATTCACAAAAATATTTTCGTATCTATTATTTTTCAGTACAAATTATCTATAATTTACAATTTTTGATAAATTACTCCATTTGTTTTTAATTGTGGCCAAATTATGTTCCTCTCGACGGAGCAATAAACAAGGATTTAATGGCATCGTGGGCCTACATAAATATTCACTGCCCCAGTTAAGATTTAACAGCCGCAGACGTAGAAGTTAAATGCTAGAATTTATGAACCGACCGCATAAAATTTAAGGAGAACTTTTCGCATTTACAACTATTCCCAATGCCGCAAAGGTGGTCCGACCGCAACGATGACAAGTCTTCGTGTTTAAAGTCAATTTTACAACTAGATCCGTTGAAGTCCTTGTTAGTAGAACAAAAGTTACCTTTACATTTTTATAGATTCGATTCCTATCATTGCACATCGCCGATCTTTAGATCAGATAAAGGTAAAAGGGGGTAGGTCAAAAAATGTCCATTGCTAATGCTAACCAATACTCGAATGGCAAATATGGTCTCAGTTTTGTGCCATAATGCTTAATTTCTTATAGACGGGGTACCACATGTAATAAGAAGTAAATATTTAAGAGCATATTATATGTTCTGTTAATTCAGATAGTTTATATAAAATATATCGAAGGACACATACAGTGTGTTAAAGTTAAAGAAATTAAACGTAATTTGAGCCTTATCTCGGAAACCTACATGGTATGTCTTCTAATTCTATATCATTAATAATATTCTGGACTTTCATTATCAGAAATAAAATATGCAGTTTTAGTTGAATTGGAAAATCCAATGGCATACAAAAATTACTTACAAAGGACTTATTTTTATAGTATTTATAAAACTACATTAATTAAAATTTAAAAAATTGCTATATTTAGTCTACCGTCATTTTTGCAAAGACTTTCTCTTATTTAAATATCCATAAAATGCACAATTTAAAGGAAACCTGATTTGCATTCAGTGCTGTACAATTTAATGTAATTGTAACGTATTATTGTTTAAAAATATAAATAATATCGTAAGTTTCAAAAAATGTTAGATAAGTTGTAGGTATCAAATAGAAGTATCGTAATATGTTGATAATAAATCTTATACAAGGTTTTTAAGCGTGATAACCAAAGTTTAAGATTTTTTAAATGAAATACCTTGTATATTATTCTATATTAGAGGTATATCCATCAAGCCTTATATGTATAATTCCAGAATTATAAGATGGTATTGAGAAAAGTTCTTGTTCGACATGGCTTATAATAAAAATATTCCCAATAAAACTTGAACCTTTTTAATTTTATTAAATTAAAATCGTTCTATCACAGTCGTGGTACTATTCATATGAAAGGAAATATAAAAAAAATGGCTCTAAATCTTGTCGTTGCTAAAATGGTATTGAAGAGTTAATTAAAATGTGAAAAAAGTGTGAAAAAAATTAAATACTTAAAAATATACAGGGTTTTCAAAAAGTTTGGAACCCCACTCCATCTCAGAAAATACTGCTCAAACAAAAAACTGATTAGGACAAAAGTTGCACAGTTTTGAGTGAGCAATCCAATGGTTACCTTGACAATGACCTTGAAGGTCATTTAGACGTCAAGTTTAAAATTTTAAATGGAACTGTATACTTTTGACCACGGAAATGGTAAGAGCGGAAAATTTTACGTTCAAATCTGACCTTGACCATGACCTTCAAGGTCATTTAGAAGTCAACCTGAATATTTTAAATGGAACGGTATATTTTTGACCCTGGAAATGGAAAAAATGGAAATTTTTACGTAAAAAGTATACGGTTCCATTTAAAATTTTCAACTTGACCTCTAAATGTCCTTGAAGGTCATGGTCAAGGTCATATCCGAAAGTAAAATTTTCCATTTACTTCATTTCCGGGGTCAAAAGTATACGGTTCCATTTAAAATTTTACACTTGACCTCTAAATGACCTTCAAGGTCTTGGTCAAGGTCATGGTCAATGTCACCGTTGGATTTCTCACTCAAAACCCTGCAACTTTTGTTCTAATCATTTTTTTGTCTGAGCAGTATTTTCTGAGATAGAGTTTGGACAACTTTTTGAAAACCCTGTATAAGAACTTTTGAAAGGAAGTGGGGGAATTTTCAAAAAATATCGTGGTGGAATTTTTAGAACTAACATCAATAGCCTTTTGTCTTTCAGACGTTGATTTAGCATACAGTGTCATTTTTTTAAAACCTGACAGGTCAACTTGTTTATTTGAAGAGACTAGTATTTCCAAATGCAAAGTTGTAGGAAATAACTTGACTAAGAAAAATTTACAAATAATGCTTTCCGGTGTTGCCAGATTTCTTCAGTAGCTTCTAAAACTATATTTCTTTAAATGGTAACACTGTATGTATTTTTTTAACATAATTTGGCAAATCTTCAAAAATCCAAACAAAAAATATTATATTACATTTCTTTATTGGAATAGCCATTTTAAAACAATCAGCAAAAACACCGAAAATTATCTGAAGTCGGAAGGAATTAAAAGAAGCTAGCATAGCAATAGTAGGCCTTGGAAATTAAACAAAAATTGTATTGTTTGAAAGGAGTCATCATTATTGTATTATAATTGTGTTGTTTGAAAGCTGTTGTATTTGAAAGTGTATAAAAATAACGTTTTAATTCAGTTTATAAAATGAATCAGTTATTTAATCCAAAAGAGAAAATTGAATTAATTTTTGTTCATGTTGATGCTTAAGTATACGGAATGCGTGCGCTGAATTCCACGCAAGACATCTTGATAAGCTTTTTCCAAATCCTGAGTGTTTAAGAAATAACTTAGTAAAACTATAAGCAACTGGTAGTGTGTGCCCAAGAATCTGCAAAAGGCTGAAAATCATCTTAACAACTGAATTAAATACACAATACAATATCGTTATACACATTCAAATACAACCTGCTTTCAAACAACACAAGTTTTGTTTATTATTCACGGCCTAATATTGCTATGTTAGCTTAGTTCGTGTCGACTACAGATTATTTTCGCTGTAATAAAGAAATGTCACATAATATTATTTATTTAGAATTTGAAGATTTGTCAAATTGTGTTAAAGAAAAATGTTGTAGCTATTTAAAACAATATTGTTTTAGTAGCTACTGAAGAAATCTTACAACACCGAAATGCATTATTTGTAAATTTTTCTTCGTCATGTTATTTCTTACAAATTTGCTGTTGGAAATACTAGTCTATCACCTCAAATAAAAAAGTTGGCCTGTAAGGTTTTAAAAAAATTACACTGCATTCGAAAAATTTAAAACGCACAAATTGTTTAGCAGCTGTAACTGACAACATTGATCAACTAAATCTGGCGTACCGTAAAACGGAGTTACTTTGGCACCTGGGGCCTACTTTGGCAAGTTGTAATTTTTTTTTAATAGGTATCCACTTTTTTATCCCTGTTTGCTTTTATTTATTGTTGCCAAGATTATCTTGTTACGGACTGAATCTTAGCAATTTAAGTCTCTTTTGTGTTTCTTAAGTATTGTTTCTTTTATTTTTTAATTATCTTCTGTTATTTTGTTTTGTTACCAATACATATACCTGCACATGCTATAAAGTTTATTTTTCTACTTTTTATAGGTAAATAAATAAGTTTAATTAAAGCACCAGCCTTACTCTTTCGATAACTTTGTTATGACATTTCAACCAAACTCTGAGAAAAATGAAGCTGTTTTCATTACTTTTTCATGCCAAGGAAGACGTATTACAGCGTAACACACACGAAATTTGCTTCATAAACGCTTCCTATTTTAACATCCTGCACAAAAACTCCTTTCTTGTAGGTTATTGAATATATCCAAAAAATAGGGTTAAAAAGAATTATGACGTTCAAGCAATTTTATTGCATGAATCGTTGTCATTTTAGATGAAAAAACCGCGGAGTGCTATTAAATTAAAGGGTAGAAATTGGAGATAGGGGTGAAAATGTACCCCTTTCAGTTTTTAATTGTAGCTCAAAAACGAATCAAAATTTCGCTATAGTTCATAGGAATGATTATTTAGAGAAAACAAGCAAAAAATTCGATTTTCTGATTTTTTAAATTTTTTGCTTCTAGTTTTTTTTTTTGAGTAAAGATAGGTATAGGCATTGCTTCATAGAATAAAAAGTAGATAAAATTTCCTTCAAAACAAGGGATTGCAAAGTATTTTTGGATGAAAATTGACTGATATATGGCCGCTCAAACTTAGTCAATTTTTCGATTTTCGTCGCGTTTACCCTTATACGTTTTAATTCCCATTTTTTTGCAAAAAAAAAAGGAAAGAAATAACAAGGTTAACGATTTTCATCACATCACTTGTTCGAAGGGTCATTAAAAATGGAAAAACTAGGGGTACTATTAAATTAAGGGCTGAAATTGAAGATAGGCGTGAAAAAGCACTTTTGTAGTTTTTTAGCACGAAAGCGGAGCAAAATTTCGGTATAGTTCATGGAAAAAATTTTGTAGAGAATTCAATTTCTCATCGAAATGGCTTATTTAAAAAATGTAAAAGGAAAATTTTATGTAAAAAATCGTTAATAAACAATTTTAAAGAATGCAAAAATATAAGATTTTTTGATTTTTTTACTTTTTAATAAAATAATTTAGTAAAAACTTGAGAATTTAAGTACAATAAAATTTATTAATAATGTATATATAGTGTGTCCATGGATGGAGTTGACAAGAGGAGAAACTCTTTTGTTTTTGACTATCGAAAAATATCACTCTTTATAAAAAGTTCTTCCTCTCGAAAAAATGAGACTGTCATACAAACAGCTTAGATTAGATATACAGGGTGCTCATAAATTAAAAAAACACGAAAATACTCAAGAGAGAAGTACCAGTATTTATTATTTTACACAACATTTTTATAATACAAATCTGTTTATAACCTCAAATAATGTCCTAATACAAATTTTAAAATCAAAATTTCAATTTTTGTGGGGGCAAGTAGCTATACATATTGTAGAGTAAAAGTCAGAATTGAAATTTTTATCAGTAAGTTAAAACCTATCAAAGTAACACCGTTTTGTCGACTTGGTTTTTACACAGAAGTAGTCTACACAGAAACAGACACAAATACCCAGCGCTTCATTTTCATAGAGATCAGCACCATCTCCTGAATTTGGAAATACCTGGTCGTGCGACTAAGTGTTTTAAGAAAGTCTACAATACTTCGTGAAAGTGTTTCACGTATTTAAGAAGAATGAATTACAAATAAAGAGAAAAATTCTATCGAAATATGTATTCCGACCTGGTCTGTAGTACACTAACATACGCTTCAGATTGATAGACGTGGTAGGTGTCATACCAGATTACCCAAACTGTCACTGCGTCTGTGTCCACCTGATAATATTTACTGAGAATTCATTAATCACACTGCGCATCCATAAATCTTGACCTAGGACATTTTTAGGTGGTCATTTCATAATCGTCTAGGTTGCCCTACTGCTACTCTAATATGTACAAAGTTTTTCGCGAAAATTGACCCTTTTTTTCTCCGTAATTTTTCAACATAGGAAAGAAATCTAAGAATAAAAGTTGCAAGGATTTTTTAAATCTTTTTGATGCATTATGTACTTTAAAGACAATCGAGACATAGGCCCAAATTTTGTTTAAGAAATCTCAAAAATGGCAACTCCACCAAATTTTATTGTATTATAAATATTCTTATAGATAGGAAACATTTTAACTTTTACCACAGACCTTTCATAAATGTTTACAAACCACGTGATCGACGAACTTAGGCAACCAACAATGCACAATGCACGGCTGGTGTTGCCAACTAAAAATCCTTAAATCTTAGCGTCACCAATATTAATGATTCGTTGATAATGAACAGTGACAAACCGTTACGTCTATGCTCGAAATAATGCGATTGTCGATTGGTTGTTAATTTGATTGCGAACGTGGAGGAAATAAAATTACTGGTCACGTGACTTGTAATCATTTATGAAAGCTTTATATTTCACATTCCAGTAACTGAAATTCAGGTAGGCGGCAAGTGATCCGATTTCCTAGATAAGAGTAACAGTTTGATCTGACCCGATCGTAGATTACATCAAAGATTTGATTTACCTAATGTGTAACCAGACTTCATATGTCGAACCGTTCGGTAATAGGCCGCATTTTGGCAGAAATCAGAGATTATCTCAAAGCCATAAATTTCTATTAACGAAGTTTAATCTAACTTTAACAAGCAGTTTTATCTACGTAATCGGACACATTATTTTCCAATCCCGACATGATCCACAAGTGGACATCTAAATTCCAAGTGTGTAGTCAACATGTTGGAAAAATGGGCGACACGTGTATAAGAGGCATTTATAAAATTTTCTCCCTATGTGGTCCTTCGTTAGGTACGATGGTATTCCACAAATTTCATTTCATAATTAATTGGGAGCAGCAGTTAGAATATTTTCTTTGGTCGCATTTAGCTTTCAATTCTTTATCTGAGCTAATGAGAGCAATTGGATATTTCTACAGAAAATTAAATTGTCTGAGAAAGGGAGATTTATGATAAAATGGCGAAATAAATTGGATGGACGTATCCACTAAGAAATGTTCATAAGTACAAAAAGTAGTGCAATAAAATAAAAAAGACACAGGTGAAAGGCCCCTTTACAGGGTGTTCCAGAAGCTCTATGACAAACTTTGACAGATGGTAGCTGGGTTAATTTCAAAAATTTTTTCTTGTGTGAACGTAGGTGCGATTCGCTTTTGTTTACAAGTTACAAGCATCTTAAAAACATATTTTCATATTTCAATAAAAAGTAGCCTTATAAATAAAAATGATGGTTACTAATGTTTCTTGAAATCAGACCGCTCCAAACAGCGTATTGATTTTTTGTTAGTCTTCAATTGCATTTGAAGAGCATTTGTCAGTTCTACGCTTTTATAAATTCATCTATTTATTTATCTTAATGAAGGTGTAACTTCAGTGCAAGTTTAGATCTGTCTATATTTTAATATAGATAAAAAGAAAGTTATTTTGCAATTAATTTTTTTAATGAACTTTTGCTATAAAAAGAGATACATTTAGGAATGACCACAATAAACCAGTCGATGAAGATAATTCGCTTTTATAATAGTAATTACCTTTTGAAAGTGCCTAAGACAATGGCAACAGAAAAAGTTAAAATAATAATAAACATAAATAACAATAACAAACATAAAGAGAAATCATAATGCCTCTTGCCAACTTATTCAACAAATCATTTCCAAATCAAACGTGATGGGGTCATTAATTAGAAATAATCTCGTTATAAATGATGGACTGTAATGGCCGAGAAGAAGTCATCAGCGGTAAATACAATAAGCAGAAATGACATGTCATTGTCAGTGGTTGCAATTTACATTTCCTAAAATCCTCGAATAATTCCGGCGGAACATAAAAAGCCGTCGATCACATTTCGATGTTTCTTTGTCGGCGATTCGAAATACCCGTGAGATGTGCTGTTGATGTTCAACTGTCAACCCGTCCGATATATCATGGGATCGCTGCAATCTTATTAAGATTATCGTGTTTGGTTAAAGGGAATGGCACCAGTGAGGAATTTAAAGATCAGTTACTTGTGTATTTAGCTTATAAATTATATTTCATAACAGGGGATTCCTTAAAGGTACAACATTTTTTAAAAAAGAAACTAAATGATCAAAGGTAAAGAAAGTTTTCCACGTGGCACACATTGAAGGAAACAGTTGTTTAATAAAATTAAATTTAGGAATACTATACATATCAGTGGAATATTATTCTTTGAAATACCATGCTCATGGCTTTAAAACTTCCGTATCGTTTTATTTAACTATTGCAAACAGAACAAAGTAGACTTAATTCTATGGCTAAAAAACATGTTAGGTCGACATTTATTTGCTTTGAAAATATCTCTGAAATCTAAATAAATAAATTTAAATCTATAGACTACATTAAATGACTATAATACAATAGATTTTCATTTTTCAGGATATACAGAATGATTCACAAACGTTGACCAGAAATGAAACCTTCTGAATTCTGAATTCTTTGGTAAATTTTAAGGGAAGTCTTTCATATAAAGTTTTTATATAGAACGTTTCGTTAAAAAAATACTGGGCGTTAAACTTTAAAAAATGTTAATTTTTTTAAATAATTTAAAAACTAGTGAAAATTAAATAATTTGTAATTAGACACATGTATACAGGGTGATTCAGAACTTATCCAAAAAAAAAAAATCGGGACGTACAGGGGGCCCTTACAAATACAATTTTGTAAAGAAAGAATCAAAAAGGACAGTTCGAAAATGATATAAAAATACACTTCTGCACGGCACTGGAAACTGGTCCACTGTAAAACCTGACCTCGCACAATGCGACCGGCATGGCGGTGTGATAAAAACGGACAAAAACTTTCGCAAGGAAAGAAATATGTAAATAGAATTTTATCGCACCTATTTTATATCGGCAAATTCAACTGCTTTTGCCTTTATTAATTAATAAAATTAATTTATGTTTTTAAATAATAAAATCATTTGACATACCCGATGTTACAACAATTGTTCAAAATTTTATCCACCAACGTATAAACACATTTGGGTCCGTTGTACTCAGTTTCTACGAACTAACACAAATGTTGTCTTGCTTCACCATAACACAAATGCTTCAACATAAATTAAAACGATATCCATCAATTCCGAGTTGCTATACCTACACACAAACCGTTTTTGACACTAACTACCCATTTTTGATACTAACTACTAAAAACCTTTTGTAAACACCACAGATAACAGGCAAATACTATCGCAACGACGATTGCAAAATCAGATTTCAGTAATCGGAGTCGCTGAGGTCACGTGGCGAATGATGCTAGAAACTACAGTTGTCCAGCTATGTAGTGGTTGAATGTACTATAATTTCAATATGTTTTTTCTCGGAAACTATAAGGATTTTACAAAAATTTTTTTACGATATTGATATTTTTCTAAATAAAATAGAACGCCACTGCTTTACGGTACCCATCATGATATTTCGAATTCGTCTTTCAATTTTCTACAAATTACTACTCTCTTCATTCATTATTCATCATTTTAATAATTTTATTTGGGTAATTGCTCAAAAATACCTCCATTTCTACAAACACAAGCGCAACATCTTTTTAGTAACGGAAATGTAATTTGTTCCAAACATTAATAATTATTCTTTCTTCTAACTGCTCAGAATGTCAAAGTTGCTATCGCTGCCTACTATAGTAGGATCGTATTCGATGCAAAGTAGAGCAAAAAATTATCGATCTTTTATCAAAGGAAAATCGTGTCACCATTTTTAGGAGGCGTGAGATAAACCATTTCAAATTTAAAATGAAATTGAATGTAAAATGCATACGCACTGTGTTCTGGTAGTAACTGGTAGTAACTGTAGTCGCCCAGGTGTATCGAGTGTACGAAGTGGTCGGTTATACGTCAGATACTAACCTGGCGAGCTTGGACGTAAATCAGAGACCGACTCCAAAAAAAGAAGTAAACAACAGTGGTGCGTAAAATGTAGTACATATGTGGAATTTAAAAAACAAATTGGATTTATAATAAATTACATTTAAAATAAATAGTTTATGAGAATAAAGGATTTTCTATAGGAACAAGGATGCCAGACGTGAACTGATCCCTTCGTTCCTTCATAATGTATAAAGAAATGATCCAATTTCTAAACCCCTTAAAAGCGTATTGCACTGGATCCCTTGACAGGCAATGATTTATTACTTTGCATCGAATGTGATCCTACTATGTATATGTAAATTTAAACCGCATTTTATTCGAACATCGAAGTGTGTTTTCAGTTCATTTTTTAAGTTTTACTCGAAAATCAGGCTTTTTTTAGAAAAACATAAGAGAGTAGTAATTTGTAGAAAATTGGAAGACGAATCCAAAAATATCATGATTGTTACCGTAAAGCGGTGCCTTACTATTTTAGTTAGAAAAAATATTACACCAATACCCTGTATTTCCGCCACTGCAGCATATAAATTTTAGGAAAAGGCCTCAGATTTTGGACAATGTTTACATGAATACATGTGTCCCATTTCAAATTATTTCACATACTACTTTTTAAATTATTTAAAAAAATTAAAAATATTTTTTTAAGTTTAACACCCTGTATCTTTCTAACGAAGGCTCCTAGATAAAAACTTTATACAAAAGACTCCCCTTAATATTCCCTAAAAAATACGAGGTTTCAGTTTTGGTCACCGTTTGTTAAACACCCTACATAAGAGATTAGTACAAATTTCAAACACTAGGAAGGAATTGTTGCCCAACAATTAAGATGAAAAGTAGACGAGCACATAGTTTTTAGTTGATGTCTGAATTTAGAGCTGTGGTTATATTTCGAAGGTCTTCTGAACAAATATAAATCGATCTACTACTTTTGGTGTTTTATTTTTAAAACTATTGTAAGTGTATCTTATTTATCTCTTAGACATAACTATACGAAACACCTAGTATGTCTCACTAGTAAAGTCTGAGACTGAGGCTTACTTAAAGAAGTAAAATTATTATTATTAAGAATTTTTCTTGTTACATTTAAATGCCTGAATTTATGAAATTACTTTGAATGATATATTCATTTCTACGCAATATCAAGTAAAGATATAAAATACGTTAATAATTTCAAAAACTACATACTTTAATATGCTGACGTCCGGCATCTATTTCAAATGCATTTTATTTTTCTCTTTTACCATAACAATGATTATTAGGTATTACAAAATATAAATTGCTCTATATTTTTCATAAACAAATAAAATAAAGGCATTTAAAAATACTGTGTTTACACACACACTTACTTGTCATAATCTAGTAGTTTTTTTATTTAATTAGGTATATTCCCATAATAAAAGGGGGAAAAATAAAAATTGTAAAAATATTTTTAATATTTTAAATAAATAACCCCTTATATCAGAATCACTGAGGAGGTGGATTTTATGAACTTATTTTTATCTACTTAATCAGAAATAACACACTGAAAAACTAGATAGAATCAAATTATAGTTTTTTTTTGTTTTGTTAATCTCATTCCATAGAAATCTTACAATATTTATTTTCCTTACCTCATCCTTAAGGAAGCCCAATTAACAATTCAAAATTCAATGAAGAAGTACAGAGACATTTATCACTGTTCAACAAAATAATAGCGGATTATTTTTGTTTTCTTTTTACAAAATTACTTTCATAATATATAACTATAAAAATATATGAATTAGTTTTTGTTATTATTTACTTAAAAAAACATGACGAAAAAAATTATAAAATGGTTAAATTTTACTAATAATTTTAATTGGTTAATTTTGTTAAGTCATCATCGTTTATGAAAACTGTTAATGAATTTTATTTAATTAAATTATTCTGTAGCAATTTGAGTTTCATCAATATTAATCATAAATGGAATAGTAGAAGGTTACTGTGAAAAAATAATAATTATATTACAGTTTGTATACAAATTAAACGGAGTAAATAAACGGATGTGGAAACCAGTGGCGTGCAGTAATCAATTTTTTTTGGAAACATAAAATGCTAATTCTGAAAAAAAAACTTTTTGCTAATTAAATGCTAGTTTTCGCGTGTCTTCTTATGGAAAAATTAAAAAATGGAATCTCACATCACCCTCAATTAAGTTATATATTTTTAAGTTTTTGCTTAAATTATCTATTTTTAAGTAAAATTACTCAAATTACCATTCCAAATCATGATACATCAATAAACATTATTATTTCCTTTTGATTCAAAATCAATAATAATTGATTGAAACATTGTTCAAATAATCCATACTAAAAAGGGCAGATGGCTTTCGCTAAAGGTCATGCGGCATCCCTTTGGGAATCGCAAATCATCTTTGTCTTTATGGAGAAAACAATACCGCCATTTATATCTTACAGAAAAGCAATATCATCCCTAATAAGCTGTTATAATGGTTTGATATACTAGACATGTTAATAATTGATTGCGATTGCGATTTTGATATTTAACATAATATATTAAGTTTTATCCCACCTTTTATGACAAACGATGAATAGCATCGTGATGAAAAGTCTAATAAAAGGTTTGCGAACAATACATATTTGCATCATAAACGCATCTAAATTTTAATATATGCGGAAAAAGCATACCTTTGTTCTAACATACATATACACTTATGTACGAGGTCTGTTGAGAGAATAACCCAACTTTATTTTTTTAACTTTATTATTAATTTTATACATTATTGGTCCTGGTGTCCTTCAAAGTACTCCCTTCCCCTATTCACACACTTTTCCCGGAGGTGTTTCCTTTTCCCGAAGCAGTCCTGGATAACTTCATTTGAAACGGCATTTAAAATCTGTAAAAAATTTGCTTTGATGTCATCAATAGTCTGAAAACGGCGACCTTTCAAGCACTGATTTTAATTTCGGAAATAAGAAAAAATCGCAACGAGTAATCTATCATCTACATCGTTATCATCTACACCACGACCATGGCGATGTAGATGATGGTGCTGTAGATTATGGTGATAGAGATGACGGAAACGTAGATGATGGCAACGTAAATAATGGTGATGCAGATAATGGTGATGTAGATTATGGTGGTATAGATGATGGTGGTGTAGATGTAGAGGATGTAGATGATGGCGATATAGATTAAGATGATAGTAATATAGTTGATGGTGCTGTAAATTATGGTGATGTAGAAGATGGCGATGTAGACGATGTAGATGATGGTGGTGTAGATGATGGCGATGTAGATTGTGGTGATGTAAATGATGGCGATGTAGGTGTAGATAATGGTGATGTAGGTGATGGTGATGTAGATGATGGCGATGTAGATTATGGTGATATTGATAACAGGGATGTAGGTGATGGTGGTGTAGATGATTTCGATTAAAGAGGGTGAGGGAGGACAGTAATCTGATATTTAACACAAAACTGATGAAATAGCAAAGCTGAGTGTGTGGACGCATTGTTATGATGCAAGAACCATGCGTTGTCTCGCCACCCAGCTTTCGTCTCCCGTTATGATCCTTTGAATGAATGTTTCATCGTTTCATGGATTGATCAAGGAGATACCGACAAACATCCACCTGATTTCTTTCTGTTGTTCAAGTTCAGTCAAGGAACAATTTTTGCTGCAAGTCAATGCATTTTCAATTTTTCTATCAAGATTTCGTGGCATGACCCAATTGAAATACTAACCTCTGCAACTTCTCTGGAAGTGAATCAGCGATTTGGACGTATCAGATCTTTGAATTTCTGAACATCAGTTGAAGTCGAAGGTCTACCTGATCGAGAATCATCTTCAATTGATGGACGACCACTTTTAAATCGTGAAAACAAAAGTTGAAGCGCTTCCGTTAGGAAATTGCACTTCACGCAGATTTTAAAAATTAAAAAATAAAACTATTGTTCCATTGTAACAAAAAAGTTTGGAAATGGAAAATTGGCAATTATCTCAATGTCTATAAAGATATTATATATCCCTCTTGAGACATCAAGATCTTCCATTCCGTGGCATCTTAACTCAGTACTTTTCATTTATCTTCTCTGGAAATACGAGAAATGTCCCAAAAAACTATCCCCTTGACAGAATAAACAAAACTCAATGGAATTTTTTTCTAAGGATGTTTCTTCCGGAATGAACTGTTAAATGCTATTCTAATATACAGATGTTTTTGGTACAGAAAAAAATGTTCCAATATATCGGATTAGGAAGAGATTTGAAAAATTTCAATTGTAAAAATATCCATTTAAAGTTGAAGCTTGTGTAGATCATTTCCAGAAAAAACATTAATGTCTTAATATTTTATAAAACTTGCAATTCACAAGTAGAGGTCGAAATATTACACATATTACGAAAATCCTCAATAGTGGATAAAAATAGATAAAAATTAAAATAAAATGATAATCACGATTCCTTTGCTGATGTTGCAGAAATATTTGTGTAAAAAAATTGGCTTTCATTTATTAATCCATAACGATATTTTTTCTTCCTAGTAACTTCTTTATACATTTTACAAAAAAAAACTGATACAAAAATTGATGATTGCCCTCCAAATATGTAAAAACGTTTCTTCTGACGTTAAATATTTTCTTCTTTCATATTTAAAATACCTCAAACATTTCCTGAATATAACGCTACTGAGTAAGTCTTTTGTAGCTAGTGACATATATGAGAAAACCATGTAGATCATGTAGTAAGTAAGTATACTATATTTGTCGTTTATATGTACAATCAACTCCTTTCTCAAGTAATTTATTTAAAAACTTTCATATTTCATTATTTTTGAAGCATGGTTCTTTTGGTTAGTTCGACGAGAAGAATCAGATTTCTGCATCGTCGTTATTACACTGTATTTATTATAATTAGTGAATTTTTATCATATTTAACAATAATTTACTTCTACTAACTAGAATTGAAAATATAAGTTAATAAATTATCAACTATTGAAATAATTGTAATTAATAGGGCCAGAAATATAGTAGACATTGGATAGTAAGGACTGTATATCTTGGAAGTTTCACAATGATTTAAATTGTATAGAAAATTAATTGTAATTGTACCTATGTATTAACAGTTTAAAAGTATTGAACGCCAAAATATAATGTGAAAATTATATTGTCTGTACATTTATTTGATCATTTATTCCAAAACAATTTCATCAAATTTTTTCCAAATATGCTGCCACTTTACGTGACAATTGGTTACAATCATGCATCTAAGATAGACAAGATATACAGTTATGTTATTGCGCATCCTTCCAATTTCCTACTTCTTCCTCCATACCACTCCTCCAACTCTTCTTTGATTATAAAGTTATTAAATTTAACTCCATTTTTATAATTTAGCTGCCATATACATATTCAAGAACTTAAAAAACAAATTCAGGGTTTTGATATACTACATGCAGATTTATTTTTAAATTAAATATTTCTAACAATTAACTTTAAAATTGCACTCTCTATTCTCTGTAGGTTTTAGTGGAAACTCCATTCCATCAAATGTGTTCTACCCTGTAGGCACTTCTAAAATTAATCCCCCTACGGCGATTAAGGGCACTGTGATCCCGTCACAATTCTAGACGAGTATTTCCCGCTTTTTTATGGACTGCAGGGTGGTTTTACTAGTCGGGGTGCCGCGGTGGTGCGCAGGGGGTGAAAGTGGCTCCTGGCCAGCAGCTGCCGACACCTGGATTGTGCTACCCCCTGCCGCCCCTGGCTCGAGCCACCACCAAATTGGTGCATGTTAATGCACTTGATTAGAATACACTACAATTGTTTGGCAGAATAATAACAGGTTCGAACAATCGCTTTGAAAATTTTAGTGGTTGTTATTTTTACGTTTACTAAATTTAACAATTTTTGTTTCTAAAATTATTATTTGTTCGTGAAAGTGACGAACACATTAATTTTAATGCTTGGGAAAAGCAGAATTTTTTTTTATGAAATTAATACTCCTGCAACAAAGTCTCATTAGAAGATTGTGCTGTAACAAGGCCTACAAATAATTTTAATAACAATAGGCATGTATCTTACAAATTCTCAACACATCAATAAAACTACGTGGAGAACAGTGAACGTTGTGTATAAACTAAATCTACATTATGTTGCTAGTCGATAAACTTTATATCTAATAGTGACTTTAATTCAAACAACACAAATTCTGGAACCTAGAAATAAAAATATTGAAGAGCCTTATTAAGAAATAGTATATATTTTACTTCATAATTAATAATTCCAAACCACTACATCACGTAGCAGAATAGCAGTGATAATGGGGTCATTCAGTAAATTTTCAATAACGTTATTTTTTGTATACACAAAGTATTGCTCATGATTAGGCGATCCTGAAAATTTCAACTCAATCCATTGAGCGGTTTTCAAACTATATGATTTTTAAAATGCGAATGTTTGTCTCAGGCGTGGCAATGCTATGACGTCACCGCATGGGACGGTCAGCCGGCTTGGCGTGCTGAGTAGCAGCTAAGAGCGCGTACGCTACTTCCAAATAAGTTTCTGCATCTGCAGACTGTTTTATCATTTGTACATATTACATTTAAAAAATGGAAGCAAATTTCGTAAAAGTAGAATCTTCTAATTTGCCAGAACTAGGTTTGTTAATGGTTATGGATTTTTTTAATAAAAACCACGACTTTATCAGTGGTGAGATGAGAGGAGTGAAAATTCAAAGGTACGTTTCAATTACGTGTAAAGCTTCTATAAAGTACGTTTGTAAGTTTTGATGTGTTGTAAGGATTTTGCGTTTAATTGGACGAAACCGTTCCTGTCACAGGTTTCAAAGATTTACCTAATCAAATGCAAAATTCTTATTACTATTTTTATTCCCATGGAAACTACATAAAATCTACCCGATATAAATATATTAATAATATAATATTTATTATGTATTTTTATATAAATACTTAGTACCTATAGGTATTTGTAGAATATTCACAAAAAAATCAACTATGGAAAAACACTAACACAAGTGTAGTGTTTCTAGATGATAAAAACCTGTTTATTACATACTTAAATTACGCAGGGCAGTTTTATTCCTTTCAAAATAAATCATTTTTCAAATAAAATATATTAAAAAAAATACAATCAAAGTAGAGACTAATAGACTATTGATTTTAGATCTGCACGTCAAAATTACGGAAACATTATTATTATTACTTTCTCCACACTAGTGCTCTCATACTGGGGAACAATACAAAATTCGGCATCTTAACGTATTCAATCGAAATTTAACAGGCAACTAAAACCCGACTATCCGAATGACTGACAACACACGCAAGCATGTGGCATCGGTTTCCCATGCGGTGACGTCATACCTGCCGGTTCAGCGGATACTCAGCGCGCCAGTTTATGATTTTTTTTGGATGACTTATAGGCCATATAAAATTCAATTTTTTTGCAGACATCATTTAAAATTGCAATATAAAGCAAATAAAAAAAAATGCTGAACGAGCCCATTTAAAAAAAATATGACTTACTTTTTTCACGTTGTTATCCTTCAAGTGACACTTGTGTTTGTTTAACCTCGTGCTAACGTGTCTTACCGTTTGTTCAATATGTAGTTTTCCGCAAATAAACCGAAACTGGTCTTAGTCTTCCCTGAAGTGTTGTAGATAGATTAATGGATAATTAAAGTCTTCGAATTTTGATACCGAAGCGTTGACTCTATGCACTGTTCTTTATGAGGCGATTTCTTGGCTCACATAGTAAACTTTTATGAATAATTTATGAAATAAAAAATTTAATAAATAATAAATTTAATACCCAGGAATGTTAGTGGTTAAATAGGTATGTTGCGAGCATACTTGCGTTCACTCAATATTGTTGAAAGGTATCCAAGGATATAATAATGAATAGGTATTATTACGATTATCAGTTTGATATGATATAATCTAGGAATCAAGTTTTGTAAGTATCTTAAAAACTGATGTAAATAAACAAGAAATAAAATATGTTTTCCACAGTGTTGTTATCAATCAATCCCACATGAGGGCTGCGAAATTGGTGACCCCGATGTGATCGAAAAGTAAAGAAAAAATTTGAGCGAGAGACAGAAAGTCGGTGGAGGAGGAAGGAACTCAAAAGGAGAAACAAGAATCAAGAAAAGGAACCGAGTTATTCGTGGTTGTGAAGAAGATCATATCGGATTTCAGCAAGCAATTGTAGGTGAAATATGAGAATGGATGTAAGTTGCAAACAATAATACTTCCATAATCCGGCTATTGAAACTTAACTAAAGTAGCTTATATTTATATTGGCAGCAGTAGTAGATACAATTAATTATTAGTAACATGACAAATTGTGATAATAGTGATAGTACTGTCAACAAATGTCCGTCTTATTCGATTCGTCTCAAATGCTATTTGAGACGAATCAAATAGCTTCACAATCATTTAAATTACCTAAATTTTGGGTTAGTAATCCAGAAATTTGGTTCTATCAAGTAGAAGCTCAATTTGCTTTAAACAAGATTAAGGTACTTTGAGTCTCCGTTAAGGCTTGATTAATTAATCAGGCGATTAGATTGTGATTATTCTTTATATAATTAATCAGTATATGTACAGCCTAATCGCCTGATTAGTTAATCAAGCTTTAACCGATACTCAAGGTACCGGGCCTAAATCAGATAGGGTTAAATAGGATAACATCATTGCTACATTACCTTTAGATGTGTTAAATATCACTGATATTATTGAAAACCCTCCAAATTATAATTTAAGTATATATAAATTTAAAGGAGAAAATAATTAATAGGCTAGCTGCTAGTGAGGAGCAGCATTTAGATGTGCTATTATCAGGTTCAGAAATACGAAATAGAAAACCCTCTGATTTTTTTAGAGATATGTCAACGACAGTCGGGGGATCAGCAGTAATCAATCAAGAATTACTATTAAAATTGTGGAAAAGACGATTACCAAAAACTATTTCAGTAGCTCTAACAGTATCAGGAAAAGTTAATGTCAATGAAATTTTAGATATAGCAGATAAAATTTGGGAAACCAACAAAGACACTAAAATATCAGTTATTAATTCAAACATTATAAACAATATACAAGAAAGTAATATTGATAAATTCAAGGGTAGATAATACATTAACTTTACAAGTTTTAAAGGGTATAAACGAGCTCACAAGTAAATTGTCATTTGAAATTGTCAAATTGTCATTTGACTCATTTACAAATAAAAGTCTAGAATTGGAATCAAAGATTAATGTATTACAAACACAAATAATGAACAACAGGAGTAATAATGGAAATTTTAGACCCAGTTATAGTGGCTATGGACAGCATTCTAGATACAGAAGTATCAGTAGAAATAGAGGTGATAATAAAAACAAAAAAATGTGTTATTATCATCAATTGGAAACAGATGTAAATAAACAAGATATAAAATATGTTTTCTACAATGATGTAATTAATCAATCCCACACGTTCGCTACTGCTCGATAGTAATTATTGTTTTATGTGACCAACTATACAAATATATATTTTTTTCTTATTTGCGTTGATCATAAATGACGACTGCTGTATCTGCATACATATTGAGATTGAGCTCTAGAAAAAGTGTAATAGAACGTCTTGTATATTCTCTAATATAAGTAATTAGATGTTATGCTCAATTTATAAACAGGCTGTCTAATTCATAATTGGTTAAGTAGTGACACCAAATATAAATTTTACGCACAGAATTATATTATTTTTAATGTAGATACTTTCATCGATTGTAAATTACTTACAAGTAACCTGTTTACGCAATTCAATTTTCAGATATTTGCCATTCTGAAAGTAATTCTTGAGCCTTTAAACTGATACAATCTTTGAATATCATCTGCTCTCAGAAGCAAGTTTTTACTCCAGCGTTAAGTGTAAAGTTCCATTTGCGGACAGCTCTAAATTGTTTCTCAATGTTTATTAAATCAGTGCAACAATCACGAACTACGTAATTATATGTCAGGTATTTAATGAAACGGTAAGTAAGCGCCTCGAAATAAATGAAATTATTGACCTTTTCAATTTAAAGCATCCGATTATGCTAATCGAATCAGACACTGCGAATATATAAGAAAGTGAACTGAATTTCTTAGATAACGTAAGGTGTTATTCCGTACAGGTATTTAAATGATTCAATTAAGGAGTTTCTTGGAGTCTGGGGCGTACAGAGTTTACTCATTTATAGTGACTTGCAGTTTCTAAATTTGTGCTTAAAAATATACTTAAGTAACACCTTGTACATACGTGATTAAAGCTCCTTATTTGTATAAGAAATAATGTTGCAATTTTTAATAATTTTATTATATTAGCAACTACTCAAATAACATCAATAACTGCACGCGCAGTTTCGGTAAAGAGAATTAGTTGCTATCCAATCCAAAGATAGGTAGGTAAAATCCAAAGCTCCAATTTTCCAAATCTAGGCGGACTTGGCTATAGGACCTCTGCTGTCCCATCAATGCCTGTGATCGAACGTCGACTCCGACGCCCCCTACCATTCATTAACCAGGAATGGAACCTGACCAGTGTGAACAGTACGTTTTAAATTACTACATTTTGCATTGTATAAAGCTTCTACAGATCAATAATCAAATACCCGTTTGTTATAAATATATATTTTAACGATAAATCTATTTTTAATCATTCAAAACATTGTTAAAAAATTTTCACATTTTTTTTTATGAGCTCATTGCTCCAGGTCGGGATCTTAGGTCTAGTGACCCGTCCACCCAGGCATTACGCAATCCAATAAAATAAGCTCTTAGAAGCTGTCCGAAATTCATAGTTACTCACAGAAAACTTAAACAAGCTGCAAGAAGCTCATATTTGAGGTTCTCACAGGAGACCTCCAAAAGACGGTTATAAAGACACCAGAGTAACTGTAAATTAGATAGTTTACCGTATTTCAAGACAACTGCCGCCTTTGATGGAGAATTCAGATGGACAAAATCATGTCTTACGACATGGCTCTCTAAGTGTGCCAAATATGCACAGCAACGATGGAAATAAGGTAGATCCGCAACATGACACTCAATCTGGGGCCAAAATGTCCGGTCAACAAAACACCAACCTTATTGAAAGACGATATTATGCTGTAAATCAATTCATGAGTTCTAATATTCAAGCTAGCTGCTCTATGTGAAACACATTGAACATAGATTAAACTAACGAATAATCTCAACTTACATAGATATATTTTAGAAAACTATAGAAAAGTATTAACATCATTGAAGCAACATTCGCAAAATTTGAAACTGATAACATTGCGAAAGATAGAAATATTTAGGTAAAACTCGAATTTCATCTTCGTGGGTCCAATCCTATTTACTTAGTTAATTTATGTTAAATTTTAATTTTCAGAAAGTACTTATCCACAATTTGGAAAATTAGGGATAGTTTTTCTCATCATCTATCATTCTGATACAATGCTTTTGGAAAGAGGTCAATTATTATAACAACAATTTTTCGTAGTTAAACACTACATTGCAAAATGTCTATATTCTAGACTATATAGACTGTTTGGATAAAATAGGAAAAAAAAGTAGATGTAAAACAATAACATTTTGCACTCATACCCAGTTTTATAATGATATCTTCTATAATAATGGACCTTTATATTTAGATAAAAGGAAGTAGGAAGTAAAGGAAGTCAATTTTCTCTCTATTGAACTTATTTCGTGTGAATACGTTGTATATTACCACAAATGAACTATTTATCAAAATTAGCTAAAAGTTCCCATTACTAAGCAGACTTTTAGAGGACTACATTACTAAATAAGGACCATTGACATGCTCACTAATGAAAGCTGAGTAAGCAATGCAAAATTTGCCATTACCTAGGATTTGTGATTTTTTTGGAGAGAGGTTACTCGATTATGAAACCAAATATACAAATAATTATTTTAAGGTAAGATGGAAGTCAATTGATTGGATTGTCATTATGAGAAGATAAAAAAACTGTTTTTCTAATTGATTCTGATTAATTTTAATAAAATCATCTAGATAATGTACAACTGTGTAAAATCCGGCATTTCCATAAAAGTGTAAATATCATTTATTTTCTAATTTAGTGCCTAGAATTCCAGCTTTTTGATAACTTAACTGTTAACCATATGTTAATGGTAATTTTAATGAGTAATACAAACCCAAGCATTTACCTTATAGGGAAACTGGATATTTTTCAATCTTACCTCTTTCACTGTTTTCAAGTATATGCAGATACTAAGATTTTGTCTTTAAATTACGGATTTTGTGACTATTACTTCTCCTTGATGTAATATGTAGATCATATTTAGACATTTTCAAATCAGATTTTTGGTATTTTCGGATGCATGAGCTTGGAGAGACCTTAATATATGAAGCTGAAAGAAAAAATTTACTACAATTGAGTCATTATTTTTGTTTCATATCGAGGTACTATCAACTAAATGTAGAAAAGAGTAGAACCTACTGAAGTAAGTAGATTAGATATTTGTCTACAATTTCTATCAATCGTATGCACTAGTAATATAACCAAAGAAAAACAATAAACCCAGAACAATGTTATTTGTGCCATTTTCAGATCATACAATAAACAATTTGTTTATGTAAGTTCCAATTTTGAGAGTAGCTTCATCCTCATTATCCATCAAAAGCAATCTAACGACGTACCAACAAATGTAATCCGTCTCATTTTCTTACTATCCGAAATAATTGAGTGAAAATCCAATCAGATGCAGTTATGACAGAAATTGCTCCAGCTTCTAATTACGTGATGTCGATAAGGAGGGGTCAAATACCTCCGCAGAGTGTTACGCCTCACAAATAACTAGTCCGACGGGCGGACACATGCAATCTGCCTCCCGCCAAATATGTGCGGCAAGCGAGTCCACGTGCCCTGATATTATCCAGCGGGGTGAATAATCATATGTGTAAATAAGAATACGAATTGAAATAGGGTCATTTTCTAATTCTATTAAAAAGTAGAGTAAGGATACAGGAAGTTTCAAATTAAATCTGTGCTAGTCTTCGTTATTATTGGAGATAGACATTCAATGATTTATCAAAGTTGTAACAACTTCCGACTCCTCTGAAGATTAAATGAAAAAAAGATTTAAAATCGTATTAACGAGGTACTTGTCAAAATGGCATCTCACTTTAAAGAAAAACGTTTTAGCAAATAATGTATAGTTACTATACGTTTAAAAAAAAAGATGGTTATGTTAATTTTGTTTCATAAATATACAGAGGAAAGCTATATTTTCACTATGGTTTGTTTTCGAGTGATAATATTATCTTATTCTGGGTTTCGAGCAAAAATGTTCGCTCAACTTTCCAATGGGAACCACGAACTCCTATCGTCGTTCCTATCCGCCTCAAATACTGAGGCCGTAGCAGACAATACTGCCAGAAGCCGATGCTGTCGGCAGAGCAGTTTTCCGAATATTACTAACTGGGAAAACCAAGATATCGCGTCAACCTATAAGTCCATCATCAGTTCCGGTCTGCGATAATCCAACGATGGGGGAAATCTGGAGAAGCAAATTGTCCAAAACTAAAAACCGTGAACGAACGTCAACTCTGAGGATGTTTTTCTGCAGACAGCATCGTAGAAGCAAATGCTTGTAAACAAAATTATTCTAATTCCAATAATAACAAACAAAAAAAGGTGTAGGGTTAGTACCAGTATTGAAGCATAAAGATAAAAGCATGTGTGAGTTACCAGGATTTGCAGTAAAAATTCAAAACTCGCGTAAACCGCAATTGCGTGTGGCGTAAGTGGTATTGCAATTAACCGTATAGTTTTTGTGGTTTATATTTCGACGTTTTTATAAAATTTAGACTTTAAGTATGAAGTTATGAGATTTTGCAGGAACACGTAAACTTCACCTATCTTTCCAGGAAACTAAAAAATATATATTTTTAGATTATTGTGGACTGACATATTTTTAAATGAAATACACGAATAGAACTTTTGCAGGATTACAATCATAAAGGTTTAACGGATGTACCTTTAACGGTTATATAAATATTAAAAAATCAGATCATGCCATAAATGTACCTACTTAATGAAATGAAATGCATTAGGTACATATTTGGCAGCATGGAGATCGACCAATTTTCGTTCCAACACGTAGACATGATCTAATAGCCATATTTTCATTAACATTAGAGGTAAACCCATCAAACCTTATATCATTGTAATCCTGAAATGAGGTTCTACTTAAATATTTCGTAAACAAGACTTTTTTTAGAATGGCAACATTAACCACTACAAAAATTACTATTACTTCGATAATTTAACCGATTTTGTATTTCAAATAACAAAAAAATTGACACTTAAAAATGTAATCGTAAAAATGATTCCATTAAAGTTATCTTTCGCCTGTTTCGCCTGTATATAAGAAATAAAATTCCAACCTAGCATGTCCTCTGTGTTAACGGCGTCTTTGTATAATAAATCCGAATTATCTTTTATCAATTTAATTTGGAGGACATCATGTACATAACACACATTAAGTTCTAATTAATTGTCCGTTTTTATTCATGTAACTCCGTTTTGTTTGAAATATAATACTATATCAGTTGTAAAAACAAATATTTAATACAACGGTTTAATTCGGCTCTTTGAAGGATATTAAATTTCCCCAATTAACTTTATATCCATTGCTATGAAGATTTAAAAGGGTTACCAGATATAGTAGTGAATCATTGGAATATTCTTATAGCAAAGACGCATATACATTAACTGGTCAATCACTAGACAAGGTAAATTTATTGCTAATACCTGGAATTCCAATTACAGGTATTCTGAAAAATGGCAGTATAGATACATATATAAAGATTTGACTTTACCAGTTTTACATATAATAAATATACAGAAAAAAACATATATTTATGAAGCTGGGCTTGAGATACCATCTGATACACACACAAACGACAATGAAATGCACAGCCAATGTCCCTTGAAAAAAACCTAGATTGTTCACCGGCATTTCAGACCGACAGAATGAATTGATCGATGCGAAGCTTGTAGGAGAAGAAACATATCAGGTATGTGCTTTTTCTATTAATTATTTAACGGCCTGTATATTATTTGGTAATGTAGGACTTTATCCGTTAAAAAATTTTGCTAAGTGTAATATACAAGCTGTTACAAATTCGCTTCTCACTACAGAGATATCGGAAACGGTAAGAGATACAAACTAGCTTAAATGGGGGCAAAGTTGCATAATCAAGAGACCAACATTATGCTTCAAAAAAATCAAGGCTAACATGATTAGTTTTCGAAATATTTGAAAAAAAAAACAAAATTTTAGAAATCCGATTTTGTTTCATATCAGCCTTGTTCGAGGTGATATTGAAAAAAGAAGAACACTTCCTCAAGGACACTTTTTCCCCTCTATCGAATGGCATAATCAGTTTTTATATGTAACGTTTCGACTCTCCAAGACCATCATCAACTTCATTTTTTTTAAATACGACCCTAGAAATTATATTACATTTTTCGCAAGCCTTCATGACCACCAATACTGTACTGTCTCAGCAGGGACCAGATTCAGACGTCTCGAAAAATCATCTTCAATGTATTCGTTCCAAATTCATTAATTTTTTTTAGATTTCTATGTTTATTGAATTATCGTACACTCTAAGTATCGTTAGACCCTGTGAAATCCACCTAGTTATTTGAACTATTATCATCACCCGTTACAATAGAACATTACTGGAGTTTTAATATCCATCACCTGGTGATAGATAATTCGATAAGTTGTTGCGTCAAAATTAAAACATTATTACTATTTTAATTTCATTATTACAAATTAATTCTTAAAAATGCATATGAACAACCAAAACTCCAAATAAATATTATACTTTAAAAAATTACAGTAAATGTTCAAAAACGTTTCCGTTTTGGCAAATGTTGAAAATGAAGATATGCATAATATGGTCGGAATTTATTATACCTGTAACCGCAACTGTGAAAGAGCATGTCAAATGTATTTGTCTGAATATCATGAAAAAAATTAAATCGAAATTTGTTTGAATTGTGGACACTCGAGAAACCTAAAAATAACTATGAGCACGGGATTAAAATTCTAATACTAGTTTATTGTAACATGTGATGGTAATAGTTTAAATAACTATGTGGATTTCACAGCGTCTAACGACCCTTAGAGTGTACGATAATTCAAAAAACATAGAAATCTAAATAAAAAATAGATAAATTTGGAACGAATACATTGAAGATGAATGTTTCGACACAAAACGTCTGAATCTGAGTCGGGTTGAGGCAGTACAGTATTGGGGGTCATGAAGGCTTGCAAAAATAAAATTTCCAGGGACGTATTTAAAAAAATTAAGTTGATGATGGTCTTGGCGAGACGAAACGTTACATACAAAAATTGATTATGCCATTCGATAGAGGGGAAAAAGTGGCCTTGAAAAAGTGTTTATGCCAGTTTATGATGAACAATGTCTGTACTCAGTAATTTTATCAAATTGTTGTTAAATAAATACATATTACACAAATTTATCTAAAACTTTTTTTCTCTCTCTCAGAGTAAGATAATTGATTTTCCCGTCTCTATTTATATGGTTGCTGCTTAGAATTTTCAATATACAAAAAAATGGTTTCTTTTTACCTGCTCCTTTAGAGAGACCGCGCTATTCTACACACTTATACTTAATTCTAAGTCAAAAAATGACCACGGCATCATTTCATTAATTGTATTTTTACAATCTCAACAATCCCAATTAAAAAAAGAACGCTCCCGTACCCCATTTTATATTTGTCCCAATTTGATCATCCCCACGCAGATATCTTATTAATCCAATCTCCGACACCCCTTTTCAATTTGAAACAGTGAAAAAAACTACAGAGAAATGCCTCGAATTTCTCGCTGGTCTTGTAAGACTGCTACCGGGTACCTTATCGAAAATTTTATCAATAGGTTGTCCCTAATTTAGACCAAATTATCGGGGGTCCGTTGTAAGGTTCCAGCTATGTGGAATATTCCTACCGGACATATTGAAGAGCTCGGAAATAAATGTGAAGTGACCAAAGCACCATCGGCCGCTACAGATTTTTAAGATCGCTATCGGTTGGTGTGACGTTATCTGATTGAGAAGACATAAGCGCGTAGGCCATGCTGTAATTCACCGATTATATAATACCTCTGTTAAGTTTTCACTCTGGAATTTTTTCTTGTTAACAACTAGAAACATGCGTTGTTTGGAAGTGATTGTTATCGATACAATAGTGATACGAAATGAGCATAAAAATGACTTTTTACAATCGCCTAACGAAATTGTTCTCGAAATGTGGATGACTATGTTGATATCGGTAATTATGTGAATAAATACTATTTATTAGACAATGATGCACTTTTCATTGCAGGTGCTCATGATCTGTTAATTGATGTAGGTACTGTCATAATGATCCAGTCGCAAAAATGTTTGTTGTATTTGCTTACTAGTGCTTATAAGTTCTAGAATAATATACAGGGTGGCAGGACTTATCCAAAAAAAAATTCTGAATGTACATGCTGGTCCATTTTCGATGGGAATTCAGGGTATTTCAAAAACTACTAAAGATATAATAAATCTGACACGACGTTCTCTAGCTTGATTTTCATGGCAAACTTGACTGTCAAGTCAGAAATTTGGTATCTTCATTTGTTTCTGAGTTACAGGGCGTTTCTTGTTATTGTCACATGTTTGAACGTATCTCCTGTGTTTGTAAAAATAACTATAGTATGTGATATATCGCTAAAAAGGAAAAACATCTCTATTTTTTAGGCCGTGGTCAGCTACGATTTTCATTTAAAAAAATATAACTTTGGGTCATAACTCCGAAATCTTAAGATCTACTAAAAATCTAATACTGGCATTCAATTCTACACCAAAGAATTAGTCTTGAGCAGTTTTCACTTTAACTTATTTAACAGCTGAGATACAGACATATTCAAAAGTGTCACAATAACGAGAAATGTCTTGTAACTCAGAAACAAATGAAGATAGCAAATTTCTGATTTGACAATTGAGTTTGCCATGAAAATCGAGCTCTAGAACGTGGTATCAGATTTATCACAACTTTAGTAGTTTCTGAAATACCCTGAAATCCCACCGAAACTCTTACTCTTACTTCTCAGGGAAAAAAATTAATTAAATTTTATAACACCTATTTTATATCAGCAAATTCAACTGGTTTTGCAGCTATTGTTATTATTAATTATTAAAATTTATATCTAATTTTAATTAATGAAATAATTTAACATACCTACCGGATGTTATAACAACTGCTCAAAATTTGGTCCACCGACATTACATATCCACAATTGGGTCCATCTTACCCATTTCTACGAACTAACACAAATGTTGTCTTGCTTCACCATAACACAAATACTTCACCATGACACAAATGTTGTCTTGCTCCACCATAAATTAAAACAGTTTCCATCAACTCCGAGTTGCTATACACGTAAGCCATTTTTGACACTTGAAAAACTAAAGTAAACACTATTCGGAATTACCTGGGCCGTATAGAGGGAGAGCGCATTGCGTACAGCGCACAACGTGAATGACGCTAGAGACTATAGTAGTTCAGTGATGTAGGGGTTGTAAATACTACAACTTCAATATTTTTTTTTCTCGGAAAGGATTTTACAAAAATTTTTTTTTGACGCATCCAGTCCCAAATTTTTTGAATATATTGTGAATCGCTCTGTATTTATTACTAGAAATGAAAATCAGTTTGTAAAATTGGAAGGACATAATGTGGTTTTCTGTTTGGTCTTACCGGAGTTGCTGCAGGTTGTTGTGTTGAATGAAAGTGAATTATATCAGGTTTTTGCTTAAGAAAGATAATTTAAAAAGAATTGCAAACGTTTTCATTAAGTACTTGGATACCTGTATTTACTTAATGCATATAAAACCAATGGATTGGTTAATTAAGATAGTTAAGATATTAAGGTCCATCTAACTGTTGACATTGCCTATATTTTTAGGGAAACTTAGGTTGTCCGCCGTCAAGGAGCAGCGTACTCAAAATTTAGATTTTATAACAAGTACCACAAAAAAAGACGGTTTATGACTATCACGATTATAAGAGGTCAATAAAAGTAATAAATGCAATAAAATAATAAGCAGAATCGTTTAGATAATTTGTAAGACCTACACTGTAAAAAAATTTCACTCAAATTTCACTCAATTTCTATCCACACCCGATTGAGAGAAATTTTTACTCTGTTAGTATGAGTACAACTGAGTGAAACTATTGTATCAGAAATTAGTGATGTCAATATTGTAATTATTCGTTACTTTTTATCCGTTACTTGAATAAGTAACGAATACTGAGTAATCGATGAGAAAAGTATTCGATACTGATACTTTTTAAGTTTCGATACATGTAGTCACAATAATCGGTAATACTCGGACTCGGTTCGGAATATAATTTCTGAACGCGTGGATTTCAGATTTGGCTCATAGATACAATATTTTGTATCGGATATCGGGTCTCGGAATATTTATCATGTACTCGTTCGACAAGTATTGCAAGGAAAAAGCAGTCGCGTAGTCGTCAACCTATAGGATTGTTACTTAAGATGAAATACCTTTTTGTTGACATTTAATTAAACAGCTGTAAAATATATTTAATCAGTAATTAATCAATGTGATTTAGGTACAAGTGCACCAAATACGAGTTTACGTGAATAATTTATTTAAAGAGTACCTATATGTGAGTAAAAGTGCTCAGTTTTAGTTTAAATATAATCACAAATGAGTAAAATGATCAAAATGCTTCATATTGAGTGAAAATGTACTCAATAATTTCACACAATGGATTCACTCCGAACTTTTATTGCTTTCACTCACACCGAATTTCTTACAGTGTAAATAGGTCAATTGCAACGCCTCCTAGGTTCCGAAGGCCTAAAAACTTTATTATTTGAGGGAACCTTAGTCTATCTGGTAGCGCAGCTTATTTTGGTGCTAGCACTGAGTATTTATTACCAGTACATTCGATGCTACATAAGACACGAAACTTTGAAAGAGATTATACAATAATTTAAAAGTTTATATAAATTTTGGTTTGGAAAGGCACCTGTTATGATATACAAACTAAGAAAATAATTTCCAAGAAGTCGTAATGATAACTTCACAAAACAATACGTTATCATCTACACTCAGATAGGTAGTGCCTATTTACAAATTAGGTAGGTATAGTTATACTAGTAAAACTGCTTTTCAATTACCTACTAATATCGTAGATACAGAGAAGTCAATGTAAATCATAATTTTTACGATTATGACTTTTTTTCACACCTACAACATTTTTGTACACCTACTTTGCTGAGGAAAAATTCTTGTAAAATTTTCATGTTTTTAGATTTTGGAGCAAATTGTAAATAAAAAAAGGAACATAAAATATTGAAAGGAATTAGAAATATATACTTAATGATTTTTAAATAAGCAAAACTGTTTCTTAAAAAAACAGTTATATGCGAAATCTGATAATCGGCACTCGAAAACCTTTACTAAACCTCAAAACTTTCATTTTGTCTAATTCATTGTACCTATACCTAACAATTTTTTATGTTCAATTTATAACAATTAGTTATTTTTGTCGATTTAGTTTCTTGTGGCTCTATTAAAAATTTCTGAAATACTGTACTTTCCATTGTAAAACACAAGGAAAACGCCGTCATTATTATGCGGTTTGCTCTAAAATACCACGAAAGACGAGTAGCCAAGATTTTATTTAAAAAAAAAATTCTGTAGATTTACTAAAGAAAGAGTTTTTCTGTTAAATTTGTTAAATATTTTTTAAAGAGAGGTAAAACAAAATATTATACCTAAGTACTAAAGAGAAATAGAAATATTAATCCCCTTTATGTCCCGGTGCCGTATTACGTTTAAATTATAGCCGTTTCATAATGTGTTTAAAAATACTGAACACAAAGTCACCGTCGGAATGCGAGTAAATCAAGTTTAGAATTTAATTGGAAAGAAAGACATGGACAAGTAAATTTATAAATTAATAACGCATAACTTGGATTGCCCGGAATTAATTAGCTGTAAGAGAATTATGCTAAATTTATTTCAGTACAGCAAATAAAAGAGTATATTTGCATATGTTACCGATTCCCAATATTTTTTAGAGGAAATTAGCATAAATTATTAATTTGTAGCACGTGGACAACTCGATTCATATGCATATTAAACGAATTACCATTCGACTAGAAATATTTAAAAACCACAAGACGTCAAAATCGTAATAAAAAATTCAAGACTAATAAATATTTGTTAGCAGCCGGTGAATCTGAAATCAGACGAAGAGTGGTAGCAGAAGTGAAATATTTAAAATAAGTTTTTGTTTGCTTATTGAAATAAATACAGATTAATTTCAGTTACTGCTTACTACTTTTTATAACAACATTGTAATGAATTGTTTACCAAGATCTCCGAAACATACAAGAGTAAGTAAATAAAAGTCTAAACAGTTATTTAAAAATTTGATTTTGACTATTATGTGTTTTCTTTTCTTAAACTTTTTCTAACATTTTGGGAATTTAGGGAACATCCATAATTTTAGGGTCATAATGGCAAGTAATAGCAGGTATTGTCAAAAAATTCCTGAACGGTGTATGCACAAACTTTTAATAAATACATTTTAACATTTTTTCTAAATAGATGAATGTTGTTTATGTTTAACAAACGTTGAGGTAAATGACCTCAGTCCCAAAATATTGTACACTTTCACAGTCATGCCAAGGCATTTGAAGGGGATACAAAAATTATATTTGTTACGAGTATCATAACACTGGACAAACACATTGGTAATAAAAAGATCTTTATTTTTATAAATATATAGTAATATTACGAAAATATACAAACTTTTCAGTAAATAAAGGGCGACATGACTGGGTTGGAGGTACTCCAGCTATACATCTGACAATACGATTCTGGACAGTGAAAACGTTGTCTGTCCCCAAATAATAATTCCATATGCTAACCTTGATTGAACTTGTAAAAATAAAAGGAAATTAACTGAGATATTTCTAAAAATCGTTCAAAATTCTTGTTTGATAACACTTTGAATTTAGTTTGTCACAGTGACTCCCAAAAGTCAAAGTTTCATCTAAAATTATGTTTAAACACGAAACAGTGTATTACTTTTCTCAATATTGGTATTATTAAACTTTATATTTAGGGAGGATGATATCCGACTCTGAGGTGTATGAAACATTACAACATAGTCTCTTTTAACACTATTAAAGAATAAATAATTTTCACTAAAACATTTACATAAAGCGGAAATATCTGCGTTTGTTATTTTGAAGAGAAATTTCACATCTATCTGAGAAGGGGAGCAATGTCTCGTCAGCATATTGTGAAACAGATGCACCAGGAATTATTTTTGGCAATTCATTAATATAAATAATAAACAGCGTAGGCCCCAGATCAGATCCTTGGGGGACACCAATGTCATTACTTAAAGTGGAAGATATCTAAGTGGATTTTATTGATTTCTCATTTTCGGTTATTTTGACCATTTGATTCCTTCCCCTTATATGTAGCAGGATATCAGAATGCAAAATAGCTCAACATATACCACATTCAATAACGAAATAGGAACATGCAGTAAAACTTTATGAGGTCCCGATCTGAATTGAATGAATTTTAATTAGCTATCATTTGTTAATCAATTTCTAATCTAATTACAGGAGTGTTCCAAAGCGCCTTAACGATATAAAATGAAGTACCTACTTTTTTTTGCAAAACGATTGGATTTCACATGAATACTTAAAAACACTCTTCGACATTTAAAAAAAAGGTACCTACTTTGCTTGTGGCAATTTTTAAAATTTTCAAAAAATTTAGCACCTATATAAAATCAAGTGAGTAGCAAAACTATTAACACTTTGTGGACAAACAGGAATTTTTATAAAATTTGAATTTTCTAATAATTTTGCCAATAAAAAAGTTTCCTCTTGTGAACACAATTATGAGACAAACTGCATATTTATCTGAATCTCAATAAAGCATTTTAACGGTTTAATACCCCATTTAAGTAAGTAATGAAAGATAGAACTAACTATTGAAAGTAGAAAACAAGAACAAAATCTCGTATTATCATATCCAAGGATAATTCGAATATGCCGAAAACGCAAGGACTCGGGGATTAATGGCACAATAAAATTGCAAAGCATTTAATTAAACCCATCAGAAATAGACATTAACTGGCCATTGCGAATATAATTAAAGTAGGTAATAAAATCACCGAAATGATACTCACCCAGTACTGAACAGCCATTAATTTCATCTTCTAAATAAAAACGCAAACACACAAAATACTATGTCAAAACGAAGTTCTCATTTTACGACGAAATGATACACACTATTAAAAGTATTAAGATGCCACCCATGGAGGCACCTTCCATGGCCTACTGTTTCGTCAGGGTTTTCTAAAATATGAAATATTTTAATAGGGGCTGAAGCCCTTTATTTGATAGTAAACCATAATAAAAAGTCGTTGGCTATATGTACTAATTAAAAAATATATGTTGAGTTAGAAAACCAACCACATCTACGTAAAAAATGATTTGATAACATTAGAGTAGTGATTAATTTTCTTTTCACTTAAAAGACATATGTACTTATTTGCCTTTAAATAGTTGTGACATAGTTTTTTAGTCCATGGAATATTTATTCATATTTATTTGTTATAATTTCATTAACATTTTCAGTTAGTTATAATATGTAATCAAAATTCCATTATTTTGATAAAATTAATTAATTTGTTGTGTTAATTTAATAATTTGCATATGCTTTAGTCATAATAATAATAATAATTAATAGTAACCGTAAGGTATGGAAATAATTGATTAATTTTATAATTTATTTTAATAACATTTAAAGTTTAAAAAATATTTAAAACTTTTATTTTATGTTTAATGTATCTGAATATACAAGTACAGGGTATCTCAAACTCGATAGTATGGGCCTCTGGTGAGAATACAAAAAGTTTAAATAAAACTTGGGACATATGAAATGGGACGGGCTAAGCTCCATTTTCAATCGACAGTAGTATACAAAATATTTTCTCATTCAGAAAAAGTTGATATGTTGCTAATTTACGAGTCACAAAAAAATTCAAGAAGAGCTGTAGAGTTATATCGAGAAAGGTATCCAGAGCGCCTCATTCCTGATCACAGAACCAAGATTGGAGACGACGACATTGCGACGAAACGAAGATGCTTTTCTGCTCGGAAAAACAAATAATTGACCGAAGGATAAGAAACAATGTTAATACAGCTAGACTGTTACAATATTTCGTGCAAGATCCACGAAATTCTATATGGCAGGCTAGCCGGAAATTGAATTTGGATAAATCAGTCGTTCAACGAATTTTAAAGACCAATGAGTATAATGACTACAAAATTCACAATTTGGAGTATTTGCCTGAGCGTCACATTGAAAACAGACTTAATTTTGTAGCTTAAATTGTAGTAAACTGTTGATCAGAACCTTTTTCGGCACGTTCTTTGGACGGACGAAAGTGGGTTTGTCAGTAATAGTTTGCCAAACAGACGAACACTACTGGTCCATTGAAAATCCCCACATTGTAAATCCAGTCCAAAACCAAGGCCATTTTGGAGTAAATGTATGGTGTGGCATCATCGGTAGGCATTTAATTGGACCTTATTTTTATGAAAGTACAATGAATTTTTTTGTTGGATTTTTGTTTAAAAAATGTGTGCATATACGTACTTATTGTTATATGTATTTGTTTGTTATGTATGTTTGGACCTATTATATACCTATGCATACCTATGTGTGAATAAAATCAAAATCAAGGAATGAAAATGAAAAAAAGTAATTTATAATTGTTGATAAAAAATAATTTATAATATTTTTAAAGTCAAAACCAATATTTTGTTTATTCAGTTTCCACTAAATCAAATATTTTATAGCAGAGCTAAATGATATCATATCATTAAGGTACCACCCAGAAAGGAATATTATATCACCCACTTTTTTATTAAAGTTGTCATCAAATTCAGAGCTGTAACATTAGGGGTACAACATTATGCTTTGTATTAAATACATTCATAAGTTTTATAATCTACAGTTATATTTAACTGTTTCTACAGAACTCCCTTAAATTTTAAATGCAATATATTTCGGAGGTTATAACATGCCAATTGTTTGACTTTAAAATAAAATTCTAATATTAAAGTTATAACTAATCATTTCCGAGTAATAGATACTAAGTATATTAATATCTACTGGAAGTAATATACTTTTTAGTCTAATGATCAATAAAGTTAGTCCTGTTAGTTTAAAATAAAACGAAACTGTAGCTCACAATGAGTTTTAAAATCCGCTTTAATCATGTCCTGTACCTATGTTTAATTTTATTGTCGTCTATAACAAAACTTTCATGTCTGGACAGTACATTTACTGTTATTAGTTCTTGTATTTTAACGGTAATAATATTATTAATAATAGAATCAGATATATAAAAATAGTCAACAATTCTGACAGACCTTCATTACATTTTCTCTAAAAGTTTTGTATTTTATATGCAAACTACCCCAATAAAAACCAGCATATCTCTCTAAATATTTTCTGAGACGAATGATTTTGTGAGAACAGCGGTAAACGCAATTGTTGCACCAATTAAAATGATCCACTTGGCAGTCCACGGCCTGCTGTAATTCCTTTTGAAGTGGTATTAGGAGAAATCACTTTAAGAATGTTTTTTATTAAAAATCTAGTTCGGCTGTCTTAATCAGTGTCCCTAAAAATCCTAATTTTACAAAAACCGCGGTACAAACTTAAAATTCTACATTTATGAAGTATTTTTTCCAGTTTAAAAATCTAGAAGGCAATGGAAACGGGAAAAATAAGTCTACGTAGTCAGATTTTTAATATAAAAACATTATTGCCAATTAGATCTAAAAGACCACTATTTAAAAAATAATAATAATAAATAAATGCGCCCCTAAAATATTTTAAAGGGACGTCATGTTTTTTCAAGGCATATGGTTCTTCATTTCAATTTTATTTTAAAAGGAGACTATTTAAAAAGTAATTTTTAAAATACAAAAATAATTTGGCTGTCCCATCGTGGCTGAGTTTCTTAAATGCGCTTGTGCAAATTAGCGGTAGCTGTAACAACAATAGGAGATAATTTCTTTGAAAAATTTCAAAATTATGTCGATATGTCAATATAATTATTAATGTCTAGTGTATCTTTGGTGCTATTTCTTTAACTCACTTAGACAGTTCGTGTCAAATAGTAGGCATACAGTAAAAAAACGTTATTCTTTTTTTTCATCAATATTTACTAACAAGAAAATTATGGAAGAAAAGTATTGTTCTTTAATATTCTGTAACATTCACTATCAGTGTGAATGTCACTATACAAAATTCAACTTTGTTATCACTATTAGTTAGTTTTGTTTCCACCTGTATACTGCTGTATGGTTGTTACATCATGTAAATCTTTGTCATACCGCAATTAGTTATAGAACACCGATGTAATAAAACTATGTGCCACAAATGTTTACTATTTACCTGTTATAAACATGGAGAATCCTGTTGTATGAATTGTAGTAGTTCTGTAATTGTATAATTTTAACTGTACCGTCTTTTATTTGTATTATTTCCTTTTAGTATTGTTATTTGTAAACCGAACCTGGAGCCACAACAATTAGGTTACTTGGTTGTCATACATTGAAGGTTATTGTATTTAGTTCTATCACCAACTGGGGACTCAATCCAAGGGTGCTTCACTGGGTGTACACGGCGGTGGTCAGGCCGAGGCTGCAGTATGGGGCCTTGGTCTGGTGGCCGTATGTGGACCGAGTGACGGTAGCCAGGAAGTTGGAGCAGGAATTTATCTGGAAGACAGCGGCATCCAGGAAAGCTTTTCACTGGGTATGTATGCTACAGTCTTCCAGGCCGAGGTTTTTGCTATTTTGATGGTAGCAAGCTAGGAGGAGGTAAGGAATTGTGCAGAGGAGAAGATTGTTATCTGCTCCGACAGTCAGACCGCGCTCAGAGCGGTTAGCTCCCCGAGGACTAGGTCTGCCCTTGTCCAGGAATGTGGAGACGCTCTAGAGTCATTGACCAGACGAAAAGAAGTAGAGTTGGTTTGGGTCCCAGGCCATATGGGTAACCCTGGTAACGAGAGGGCGAATCAATTAGCTCGTCTCGGGTCCAGGGGACCTGAACCAATCTTAGGTATCACACGAGGCAGCATTAATGGGGCCCTAAATAAATTGGCCTATCAAACTTTAGGTCAGAATTGGAGGAGAAATAGAGGATGTAGGCAGGCCCACAGTTTTATACATGGACCTAGCAAATCCAAGACGAGATGGCTGCTGCGTCTCAGTCGAAGAACCCTAAACCAAATGGTGGGGGTTCTGACAGACCACTGCAGACTTAAGAGGCATTGAAGCTTAATAGGAGTTGAAGAGGACCCTCTATGCCCGAAATGTGGCGAAGGGGAGGACACCCCTGTCCACCTTCTGGGAATAAGACATAAAGTATTTGGTGCTGAAGAGCTGCAAGGGGCTAAGGTGAGAGACCTTCCATGGACCAAAATCCTGGCGTTCAACAGGGCGTCGGGTAGGTTCGAGGAGGGTCAGAGGCAGAAAGTGGTTAGGTGATGGGACGGCGGGGTAGTCAAAAAGGGCCCACTTGTGGCCTAATTGCCAGGCTGAGGCCGCCCCTTTTTCTACTACTAATACTAGTTCTATCACCATCGACTCAAAGACACACAGAGTGGACTGGATAGTTTGTGTTTGGACATAGGCTATGGTCAGTTGTAGAACCCGTTCAATGGTGATTAAATAGCAGTTGCCCAGTCTGAAATTAATTTGAATCAATAAAACGTTTGCCGGAGGGACTTAAAGCCTTTTTCATTTCTGCTACTGGTAAAAGCAACTAGCTCGCATGTGATTTATAGTTAAACCGATTAGTTTAACATAGATTGATCACCAGTGAACGTAGAAGTACATCAAAGGTAATTAATTAAATATTAAATTTCTAGTTTTCTCTTAAATTCGATCTAGTAGATTTTAGCCTAGTTAACCATTTGGATTTTGTTTGTGTTTTTTTTGTATGACCTTCAATGCTGTGCAACCACGTGCTAATTGGTTCTTTATTTTTGAGAAAAGTCTCAAATTCTTTATTTCGCCAAAGTGACGAATATTGACTAAGATTCGTTGTAACTAGTCTCTTAGATTGACGTAAAGTGATAATTTAGCGAAAACTCAGTAGCTAAGAAATTACGACAGTCGCTGCAATTTTAAGTCACGCAATTAAACTAACTTTATGGTAAACCTGGAAGAGATTAGGTCAACCTTGGGCTCCAGATTTGAGTCTTCAGTCCCGGACACCAGGACATCTGTAGACCCTGTATTCCGCCGAACATCCGGTAAATGCCAGAACGAGAGAGAAATATATTAGTGAAGTTTACTTGTGCCATTTTTATTTTTTCTCTAAATCCCTACCTACAGGGTGAGCAAACCGTTAGTGGGTTGTTTTAGCTTATTTTATTTGTAGGTTGGCGCCCTTTTAACATATTTATTGCCTTCCCATAACGTTTTCCTGAAGTTGGCAAATTTATATGCTGTAATCGCAAAAATTAGAAGCGACCCACTTCCCTCTGCCGCCGCCATAAGAGCTGCCGTCGCACTTTGTCGTTTGAACTCTTTTAAAATAAACGTATCAAAGTTATTGACGCGACAATTCATTCATAAAAATATCTACGTTAATTTTAAACAGAATAAATTGAGAATTTTACAAATGTAAAAACGAATAGAATGCTATTATTTTCAATTAATAATTTTATAAATAACGAGTTTCAAATAGGCCAGAAAAATTCCTTCGAAACACCATTTTTCTAAAAACATTGGTTTTTATCAAATACAGAGCCTTCATATGGTAAATGATTACCAGCCGCATGGCCCCGAATTTAGGCAACCAACATTGTACGTTTGGTATTATCATCTAAGAATCCGTAAATCTTGGTGTCACCTATATTGATGATTTGTTTACAATGAACAATCGCAAACCGTTACGTCTTCGTTCGAGACTAGCCAGTGAAACAAATATATTATTGTTTTCTTTTCGATCAACGAATATAAAGCAGAATGCTACTGTGGCATTTTGTTTTGTACCTCCGTCACTGTTTATCTAACGAAGAGAAATATTTTATAATTAGTAATGTTTGTTTAATACTGCGGGATGATATGCCAATTTATAGTCTCTATAAAAAAAAACTTAAATCGAGTAGTCTATTAACACTCCTATACTTTTTGTAGCTAATTATCATAAATTACTAATTTAGAGCACGTGGATAACTAGTTTCGTTTGCATATCAGACGTACGATTACTCGATAGATGTGCCTGGAGAACACATGCTGCAATAAAAAGTTATAGATAGATATAGTAATTTATGCAAATGTATATAAATCAATAACCTGTTACTGATCTTTAAAATTAATAGATTCCGATGGCAAACGCGGTCTAAAAATACATGTTTCGATGTGTGACATAAGGCCAATTTTACAGGAAAGATGATTTTGTGTTATGGAAAAATATATGCATTCATCCCAAATTAAAGTTAAAACGTGTAAAAATTAACCAGGTTTTATTTTGTACATGAAGTTACTAGCCACTTAATTACAAAATAAACATTATACAAGGTGTAAGAAGTATGACTGCCATTACTTCAGCATGAGATAGAGTAATCATAAATGAACAAAAAAGTTGTAGGTATATTATACAGGCGTAAGATTAACAGTTTTCAAAATACAGCGCGTATTAATATTGGGCAGTTTAATCATAACGTGACAACAGCGCTACACAGCTGATGCACACCACGTGTGCGCGCGGCAGACATGTCCTACGGAAAAATACATTTATTAAATTTCAAGACAACTGTTTTCCAGTTTTTGAATAAATGAAATAAAATGTATCGATTTTGTAGTACGAAGATGTTGTTGATTTTAGCCTGAATTTTAGTAATTATGAATCTATTAAAACCGGAACTTAACTTTTAATCAAATTATGAATTTGTTAAATATGTAAAAGTACCCAAAAATTTACGTCATCCAAATAATCATACGTATTAAAAATAATTTAGGGACTTACCAAAAAGCAAAATTCAGTAATTTTTAAACGCACAAGTACAAAACAAACTACAACATATGCTCAAAATGTCCACCAGTATTTTAGATGCACGCACGACACCTTCGAATCCAATTTTCACGCACTCGCTGGAAAACACCTCAAGAAAATGAAATAGTGGTACGCAAAAAACACTCCAACACGTTCCAATTCCAAATACCAACACCAACTGAATTGCGTATTGCTAGACAGCTTAGTACCTCGTGTTAATAAACCGCTGTGCCGTTGTCACATTGCTCGATATGAATTTTATCGCATTTTAAATTTATTACAACCATTATTTTTTAGAATTAAGCATAAAGAAGTTAAAAAAAGTGAAAAACATTGTATTTTATGGTATTCTATGCGCGCAGTTCTGTCAATATTCCTTAATTAATCGAACTTTTGTACATCAAGTTGTAGACTTTGATAATTTTTTTCTCGGAAATGGTTGAGTTTAGGACCCATGTCATATAGGTTTTTATTTGTTTATTTTAATGTATTCTATCGTCTGTTAAAATTAAGGCAGTTAAACTTTTAACACCCTGTATATTTGTCTGACATTTTGATACATATTTTGAAACAAATTTTGCAGAAATTAGATTAAAATCAGTACATACAGGTACTAAAACTAGCATTTAAATGTGTGTAAAAGCTGATGTATACTTAACAATATAAAAAATAATAAAAGACCACATAAATATTTATTTGCTAATAATTTTGTTTGAAATTTAAACAATAAAAAACACGCGTTTGCGTACTGAAAATTGAAAATGTAACTGACGATTACAACAAAATTGATTTAATTTTTCGCGTACTATCTACGGTCACATCACCATCATCATTCACCTCTTACTATGTAGGGGACTATTCCAGAGATTCTTAATAAAAGTTTTAACTACTTTTAACCGTTTTGCAATTAAACGGTTTTTTTGTTATTGAAAATGCTTGTTATTAATGTATTCTACATATATAAGCATTATAAGTACCCTGTATAATAAAGAGATTATTTTTTAAGGGAAAAACAGACGTATGTTACTGATATCCTGTTTGATATAAAACATTTTTGACTAGTATTTCATGCTCAACAAATATGATCTAATGTAGTGTTAAACGCTCTTCGAAATACAGAAATAATTAAGGCTTCTGTAAAATATGTCATTCTCGTGAAGGTACCTGTTGATATTTGATAGCTATTACAGTAGCCACGGTTAATTTCATTTCTAAACTGTGTCCTTTCCAAAGAAACTTGATAAGGGTCCTAGAATGTGTAGAAGTTCTAGTCCCCTGTTTCAACTTTTGATAATTCAAACGTTATATGTATCTACAGTATGGAAAAAATATTAACTGCTTATTTATTGATTTTATTTGTATAAAAATCATTAGATGTAATCTCCAGTAAAGCAACGAGGGTCGAGACAAAAGTATTACTTAGAGAAAATAAATTTTTTTTGTTATTATTTCAGAAAATTTGGAAATACGTAGTGAATTTCATAGCTTGAACTCTATTTGAAAAAATGCAGAGGAAGAATTTCTTGTGAAGTTAATTAAAGGTTAATAAAACAATATATTATTATCTTATTTCTATCGGATGTCCCAAAATTCCCACGAGATTTAAATTTTGCGCCATTTATGCAGTAAAGTATTACCAACGATGAAAAGACAAAGTTATTAAAAATTAAGCGCTCACTTTTGAGCAATATTTAAGAAATAATGAAGGTTTAACTGCTGCAGTTTGCAATTTTCGTACAAAGTATGGTCGAAACAATAATTTAACTTCACCAACTGTGAAGAAATTAATCGAAAAATTCTGGGAGACTGGACCAATTAGTGATCTTAAACACTGTGGCCGTCCTTCAACAAATCGTTTAGCACAAAACATCGCAGCAGTTTTTGAGAGTATTGTGAGAGTTTAGGAACATCAATTCGGCACCATGATCAAGAATTGGATATTTCGAGAAGCTCTCTGTAACATATTCTCACGAAAGATTTACATCTTCATGCTTACAAAGTTCAATTAACTCAAGAACTGAATGTTACTGATTAAGCAGAGCGAAGAGAGTACTTTGAATGGATTATGGAACAATATGTGGATTCTAATTTTTCGAACAAAATCTTCTTTAACGATGAGGCACATTTTCATTTTGATGGCTTCGTTAATTGACAAAATTGTCACATTTGAGGTTTAGAAAATCCACGAGTGATTGTTGAGAAACAAATGCATCCACAACGCTTCACTTTTTGGTGCAGATTTTGGGCGAGAGGCATTGTCGGACCATTCTTCTTCGAACATGCGGCTGGTGAGGCAATAACACATAATGGTGCTCACTTTCGCGACATGTGGTTTGAACAAGACGGTGCCACATAACATACAGCCCGAGAAACAATTCAATTACTGCAGGAGTCATTTCTTGGTCGTGTAATTTTCCGTTTTGGTGATCAGAATTTGCCACCCAAATCATGCGATATAACGCGTTGGACCTTTTTCTTGGGTTTTTTTAAGTTAAAAATTTATGCCGAATGTCCACGACCACCCACACCTTAAAGAAGGAAATTGGGCGCTGTATCAATGAAATTCAGCCTCAATATATGCAAAAGTGTCATGGAAAATTTCAACAAAAGAATGCGTATGTACCAGCAAAGCCGTGTAGGCCATTTATCCAATATGCAGTTCCATACAACTCTATACCTTATGAATCAATAAAAAATGTACAATTTTTAATTAAAATCGTGTGTTTTCTATCAAAATTATTTCCTTCGTAAATTTTAGAACACCCTTCAAATTATAATGAAACAAAATTTAAGTAATTTATTTACCAAATTAAATTAAATATGAGACTCAATCCTGATTTATATATCTTGCATCTTTGAATACTTCAGATTATTTTATTTTTCATAAATTTCGATTAAACAAAAGGTCATTTTATTTTTGCACCAATTTATCTAGGGAATTTTAAAGAAGATAGCGACACTATCCTTTTCTCAATGCAAACAATTTTAAATACTAATTTTATCAAAACCATAGCCATCTGCAAAATTTTTAAAAATTTGATTTAAACGAACGTATTAGTACTAGAATACCAGTATTATATTAACATTTTACTGAGAGAAATTGTTGAAAAGATGTCTTACTTAAATAAAAAAAAGTTAATACAAAGGCATCTGCAATTAGGTATACTCATAGTAAAATGACTTCACCTTGTATAACTAATTAAACTTAGAAATAAACGGTAATTTTACGTACCTACCTATTTCATGCCACAAGAAGTGAAATATGCATATAGATAATACATGGAATTGGTTTGTAACAGCCTTTGTACGTTAAATAATTTAGTCGCAAATAAAGATATCCCATATGAAACTGCCAGCATAAAATAATTCCTATGAGGCCACATGCGGCTAATAAAGTCCGCAAGATTCATAAATATTTTATCTCCTCCTTATGCAGAAATGCGGTTACGTAGACGAAGCTGCAGAGAAACTCGTACCCCACAGTTTAAGTTGATTGCTTAAAAATTTATGTTACGAAAAATGTTATACGGCTGCTTTAAAATTATTTACTTCTTTCAGGGGAAATTCATAACTCCTACACCGAGAGAAGAGAGCAGTTAATTTAATGGAAAACGATCATTTTACATGTTTCCTTGTTTATTCATTATTCGACATGAAGAAACAGAACCATGGCAGGTGTACTGCGCAACATAAACGCACTAGGTCAATGTGTTTCCATAAAAATGTTTATTACTTTTCTACAAAAAAGGTATACTTCATGATTTATGAAAAAATTAACGGTTGTCAAGATAATTAAATTTTTGTATTTTGTTTATAGCCACAACCGGGGACACAACGCAACAGAAAAAAGTTAAGAATGAAACATATGGATTAAAAGAGGTTACAGTAAATGCTCGATATGTCCTCCATCTAGTTCAATTCAATGCACTTCCTTATTCATTTAAGATTATTTTGTTGAACTCTAAATAGCATTCGTGGATTCTCTTTAATTTCATTACAATGTATTCTTGCCATCAACTCATCTCTTGTATAAACCGGAGTTGAATACACCAATTCTTTTAGGTAACCCCACAGGAAGAAGTCGAGGGGGTTATGATCTGGTGACCTAGGTGCCCATAAGTGTGGTCTGCCCTCATTTAGTCATTCAAAACAAACACCAGCAAAGATTCATAGTTAATGTATGGGCAGGAATAATCGGTAACCAATTAATAGGCCTCTTTTTCTTCTCGGATAGATTAAATGGTGCCCGATATTTGAATTTTTTACAACACGATCTAAATCTACTAAATCTACTACTAGAAAATGTGTCATTGCAAACAGGGCAGGACATGCATAATGGGGCACCGCCCCACTCAGTCGTGAAGTTAGAAATTACCTGAACGCAACATTTGGTGATAGGTGGATTGGGCGAGGCGGACCACACAAAATGTTAATAGTAGAATAGTGTTTACATTAGTTTTCCAAGTGTCAAAAATGGATTACGTGTATAGCAACTTGGAGTTGATGGATATCGTATTAATTTATGATGAAGCAAGACAACATTTGTGTTATGGTGAAGAAGAAAGACAACGTTTGTGTTAGTTCGTAGAAACGGGGTAAGACGGGCCCACAAGTCGCACACTGGAATTTTTGAAGGTTTGTTTTTCAAAATTCCAGAAAATGGCCAGATTTCAGCCGATCTTCATACATTTTTTTTTTCTAAAATACTCGTAAAGACTTGTACTTTCATGCCGAAGTGCTATAAATTTGATTTGGGTCATATCGATTGAGTTTTGAGAGGTTAGGTTGCCAAATTTCATTTTTTTTTGTATTTTCAGGGAATAAAACGTTGAATATGAATGAGAGCAGTAGGGGTAATTTTTTGAGGGAAATATATACCTACTGAAGATCCGTTTGATTTGGGTCATATTGATTGAGTTTTAAGAGGTTAAGTTGCCGTTATTCCAGAAAGTAAACGTTGAATATTAAGGGTAAGAGAGTAGTAAGAGAGTAGTAAAAGTAAAGTAATGGGGAAGAAAGTGAAAGATTTGGGTCATATCGACTAATTTCTAAGAGGTTCTCTCACCCTTAATATCCAACGTTTTATTCTCTGAAAATACAAAAAATCTTCTAAAATAGTGCTTATTTTAAAAAATATAAATTCTGTAGTCATTGGCATACACGCAAAAAACTTACGCGATAGCCAGTGGCGCACAGGCACTACAAAGAGAACATCCTGTATATGTATTCTCACCAAATTCTGTATTTACCTTGCCCTTATATAAAAAAATATGTGTGCCAAATTTGAAGTTTCTAAGAAAACAATTTTCAAATTATTTGGAAAAAACTAGGTTATCTGTTCTATATTTAGAAGGCTATATCTCAGTAGACGTACACTTTTGTGTTTAGGTAAGTTAGGCTAAATAGTCTTATTTTCATCCAAGGAACCTGTGGTCAAGCGTTGTCCATTTTTTTCAGGGACACCCTGTATATTATGAGGAAAAGAAGACGTACTTGCGGCTACAGAAATATACACATGTACGGTATGTTTTCTTTTTTTGGTACACGAAAACAAATGCGGTGACATTTTTATGATTTTTTTTAAAGAATCTCGCTATTTATGGTTCTTGCAACAATTTTGTTGTGTAACTTTGATTTTTATGATTTAAACTTAATTTTCAACAACTATTTTCGCGCAATGATTTTGATTTCAAGATATCCGTACATATCCATAATACAAAATAAAATTAGTAAACACAAGTAATTATCAAATTATTAACATAGTCATTATCGTCAGTTCATTCTTTTTCAGAGATTTCAAAATAGTGTCCAGATACTAAATACTGTTGTTCCTGTTTTACTCAAATGGTAGTTCATATTTGCAAGTATGATGGAAATATCTCGAAAACGCAAGATATATATTTTTCAATAATTCAACAAATTTTGTCATGTTTCATTTAACATAAAAATATCTTAATTATTGTAAAATTAAAAATTAAAATTATAATTGTAGTGCTCTATATTTCCTTTAATATCATATTGGTGTTTGAATAAAATAAAATACTTTGGTATTTGCAACACTTTTCTTATGATTTATTCTACAAAATTGAAAGAAAGACTAAGGGAGAGTTGCGAGTAGAGTTTTTCCAAAAGTAGTATACACAATTACACACGCATACTTAATTCGAAAATTTCACATCAAATTAAAATTAAAATAATATTTGACATTGTTGTGATAGCTTTGAAAGTGAATTTCACCGTATGTCACTTTGCATTACCAGTTCTTCGACTTTCAATCAAGACATGCTAGTGCTAGGGGCGTTATTGTTGTTCGCACGGGCTTCGTAATTAACCATTTAAAATCAAAGGTTGGCAGGATTTCAACTCCCTGTCGACTTGTTTGACATTTCAGTTCGGTGGCAATTGACATAAACATCAGGCGACCACCTGATTGTTATCTCTTAATTAAACTAATGCCGTCCACTTTAGCGTATATAGAAAGGTTTGCGCTGGTAAGGACCACATATTGCTTAACGACATGTTTAAGGATGGAGTTTTGTATGACCGTACCGGCCACCGACACTTTTTACTACAGTATCGAATCCGCAGCGGGGAACATTTATAATTCGTAATATTTTTAACTAAAACAACGATTTTTATTGCTCTGGTGACTTAGAACATAGACATTTTGATAGAGGTGATGGCCACCTATACAAAGAAGTTAGTTAAAATGATATCTGTGGTTCATTAGATAGACTCTAGGTGGGCTTATGAAAACAATATATGAATGCTACCTAGCATGCTGCTGTGGTTTTGAAATTATTAAACATTTTGTGTGTACGGGGTATAACAGGTGCATTGTGACAAACGTTTTTCAATGACTTTACGATACATTAAAAATTGGAAGCGAAATAAGTTTTTGATTGATTAGTCAAGAGCAATTAAAGGTAAATTTGGTACAGTGCAATGCTTTAGAGCTAGTACCTACGACTCTCATGGCAAATTTGTCCTCAAATTAACCTGTGGCATCGAAATTAATAGGAGTAATCATTGTAGAGAATATTCCTTCTTCAAATTTGGATATATTGGGTGTACATGTACAATTAAGTTTTAGGACAGTTTCATTATTCTATTCCTATCATAAAGGTAATTCAGAACTACCACTTACATATGATATGGTGGCACTTGTTATCTAGTGTCCAAACATAAGGGCGCCATAAACACAGAATAAATTCTGTGAATAAAACATGGAGACCGATGAGTTATTTATTAGACCCAGCATTCGCTAAGAACTTCATCAAGGAAAAAGTGTTAGATTAGAAACGCATATGAACCGATCTGTTCTATTCATGGGAACAAATTTGTATTTAAAGGTACATGTGATTATTGTTATAAGCTATTTAAAGAAGGTAATTTCGACGTTAACGACCGTGAACATGCCGAAGCCCCTGTAAAAGTGGACGACCAGGAACTGCAAGCGTTGGTGGAGAAAACTTTTGCCTGACGGAAAAACAACAGTACAACTTGGACTGAGTGCCACACTTTTTGACTCAAGAAATAAAAGGTCCGTCTTTACATTTACTTTTACAACAAGCAATGTAGAAAGTTTTTTTGTGAAAAATTGTGATCGGCGAGGAAAAGTGGATTTATTTTGATAATCGGAAATGCAAATTTCATTGTTTCAAGTGGGCAGAAGGTAATTAGATGATTAACAGAGTAGAAGCTATTTGGAATAAAACACGAAGAAGATCTCTAAAATCAGATTGGAGGAACAAGTAAAAAAATATATAATAAATAGATTTCTTGTAGTGGATTGGAGATAATGAATAAAGATAGATTCAATTTTTTCAAAAAGAAAGATTCTCTGCACATCAAATAACTTATTTTTAGCAGCAGAAACACTCCAGACACTTTTTAATTTCCATGCCACTAGATAGGTTATTTTTATACTTACATGAAAATATACTATGATGGAACTTTAACGTACTAAATACATATAAAATCTATATCTTCAATAGTCCTACAAGATGTGTTCCAAAGTAAACAGGACTTTTCAAAAATAAGTATTTCCAGTGAGGCCATTTATTAGCTATTGGCATGCGTCGGAAAGGTAGATCCTTCACTGATGTACTGTCAAAATTTCATGACATTTGGATGAATAGAAGCGGAGTTACTGCACCTGAAGTGAAGTGTCATCGGTAGAAAAATGAGCATCGAAGAGTTAATATTAAATTTTGTTTTAAACTTAATAAAATTTTTATCGAAACGTTTCAATTGATGAACTAAAATAGATATGATTGTTTATCTCGTTGCAGAGTACATGAATGATAGATGCGGTTTGAAATTTGAAATTGAATTGAAATTTGAAAAAAATTGAAATTCATGGAATTGGAATTGAGCATTTCTAAAAACATCAATTTATCGCATTTTGACTACCGAAAAGCGTGTGCACGGCTTGCTACGCACAAGTTGACTGACGACCAAAAATTGCAGAATTCAACACTCAAAGGACATCATCAAGGAGGACAAAAAGGACAAAAACTTCCTTTACAATATTGTAGCGAATGATGAAACGTGGTGTTTTCAATATGAAATCCACAAATTAAGCGCCACAGTGCCGAGTGAAAGGCGCCAGCTGAGCCAAAACCCAAAAAACCTCATTAGGAGGTCAAAAGTGAAGAAAATATTGATTTGCTTTTACGGATTCAAGGGCCTTGTTCGCAAAGAGTTCGTTCCATTGGGCCAAAATTTTACTGCACAATTCTATCTTGGCATTTTGAAGCGTTTGGTCCAGAATATCGCGTGAAAGGAATTTGGCGGTTGTTGTACGATAATGCGCATCGATCGACACTTGCGACCAAATTTTTCACTAAAAACACATTTTAACTATCAACTAGGTACTCCCTGTATTCGCCTGATTTGGCACCGTGCAACTTTTTACCTTTTCGGAGAAATACATTTGCTGATGAAAGGAAAGTATTTTGTGGACGTAAAAACCATCCAAAAGTCTTGTGTCGACATCCTGAGAAGCATCCCAGCATGCGATCTAAAACACTAACTGGACATGCTTTTAGACCATCGAAATTGCTATATTAAGTCGGAAGGAGACTATTTTGAATAAAATAAACCCATTTTGCTATAAAAACTTTTTGTTGTTCTTATTTTTAAAAAGTCATGTTTACTTTGCTACGCAATATCTTAGAAACCAATCCTGACAGTTTGTCGCGACGTAGGTGTTTACATTTTATATTTTAATTATAATTTACTTTTACTCTGATTTTCATCTCAGTTATTTTGAATTCTAAAAAGCGTGTATAAATTAATCCATATTGCCTCCAGCACTACCGATCTTATGAAAGGTACGATTCAATAAACAGTGAACCTTTCAACGTGTCCAGGAATAAAAAATAATGACTGATAAATTGAAGAGGATCATATTATCTCTATATTTTAGTTAACAACGCGAAGTTGATATTCTCTGATGAACGAATGACACGACTGATGTGTTCTTAAATTATGTGATCGATCACTGTAAGTGTTAAAGCGTATATGTAATAAATCAGTTTTATCTCATTGTTTCATATATTTCAATCAACGCTAATTAGAATTTTTGATTTCTCAACTGAATATTAAAGTACTACAGCATTTTATATTATCTGTATTTTAAATATAATTATTACGACACCTCTGTATAGCGCATAAAAAATGAATCTCAGTCTTAAAGCGTGTGTTATTAACATAAAGATATAATAAAATTTACAAGTAATCGGAAACTTAAATTCAAAACTAGAGACACATTAACACTTCTACTCATTCAGAGACAGTTCAGGTTTTAGCGATGTTATAGGAAATAAATTAATAAAATTTATAAGCCATTCTACGCACTCATATTCTTAGAATATTTGTCTGCGACAAGTGGCTCCTAATTTGAATATTACAAGCTTTATGCCTAATTAAAGAGTAGAGACAAGGTTTTTATTCTTATGAACATTAATAAATGTTTTATTTGCCAGAATGATAGAAGCACCTACTTTTAGTGGAATAAATATTTTCCCAGAAAAATATATTAAACATGATCCGGGGCAAATAGGCGAATATATTCATATAAGCAAATAAACAAATTGATGTTGAATAGGTCACTATAAATTTTAGGTACAATTTCCTTCAAGAAATAGACTTTAATTATGTCTAGTTGTAGGTTGATGCAAAAGCAATAAATATTATTTACGTTTTAATTTAATGAGATTTCTGATGCTGGTTTTGTAGGTAATCATTCGTATTGCTTCGTACTATCGCGCAGAAATAAATCTGATTTTTTAGTGAGTAGTGATAAACATTTTTGCCAATATGACACAGGCACAATAATAATGAACTTACGGACATGGTTTTAATTTACGGGAAATATCATCAAAATGCGGTACAAGCATCTTATGTAGAGCGATATCCTAATAGGATACATTCAAGACCTCAAAGTACTATTCTTTGTTCAGAAAAAAACGGAGGCAATTTTAAACGCGTATTATAATTTTGAAATTACTACATTCGGCATCTATCAACACTTAAATATAATAAATATATATAAATATATATTGTAAATATATATTGTAAATTATAAAAAATTACCACTTTTTGTTATTAATATCTGACATTTTTTCATTGTAAAATGGTAATTTTAATGCGTCGACAAATATTGATCTTTAATAATGATTGTGCAACTGAAATTATATTTTTACTGGATCTTACTCAAGATCATAGCAGCAGAGCAAACTTGCATACTGGAAACGAGGGATATTTAAAAAATTTTAAATTGTAAACTTCTTTAAATAGGCAGCTGTTATTTAATTAAAACAATCTTTCAAAAACACCTTGAATAATTCGAAAATATAGTAATAACATGATTAAGACCTTCTAAATAACACTTTTCCCAGATCAATTTATTAATTTTTCCAGTTCAGAAGACATTCCTTTAATTTCATTTTAGTACATTTATTTCGAAAGATGTTAGAAAATTTTGTTTTAGAAAGTATACAGAGTGATGATTCCTAATTTCACACTAAACTTATTCTTAATCTTATAAAAATGCTCATTTTTCGATATCTCGAAAAGATATAAAATTATATGTATAGGGAAAAACACTGGTTCGACCAAGACTGTCACTTCTGGAGTTCTGGAGTTGTGGGGAGGGTAGCAAAGCTACAGCACTTAGGCCCCATTGGGCCCATTTCCTCCCATTTGAGAGATCAATTTACCTGAGCCGGCAGCCAGCCTATTACAGTGAAAAAGGTGGTGACGTTGCTCAGGGGGATCTCTCTAATATAGGCCATTGAAGGCCAGCGTTCTCCCAACATGGACTCTCTTGTTGACGAGACGGCAGTGCATTCACATAGTACTTGCAATACCGTCTCGTCTTCCTGTTCTCAGCCCCTACAAAGAGGTGTTTCACACTTCCCCATATTGTAAAGGTGTTTCCTTAGCCAACAGTGTCCCGTTTTAATACCTGTCACCTGGCGAAGATTTGACCTAGACATGGCCAGGTATTTTTTGGCTGTGTCTTTGCTAGCATACACTAAGAGCTCCTTAGCGAAGTGACAGCTAATCGTTTCCTCCCACCGTTTCATAAATTCTTTTTGGGTGTCTTCCTTAATAATTAAGGATTGTCACTTATTTTATCACTGATGTCATGGGAAACAAGATACTTTCACTATTTGTATTTATTATAGCCATATTTTAATTATTTTTTAGCAAATTTACAAAATTTAGGTAAAAAAATGTATACTCAGTCGAAAAGTAGATATAATTCTGAGTTTTCAAGAAGCTCGAAAGTATTCGAAATTAGCAGTGCCGCTTTATAAAGACAAATGAATGTAGCATTGGAGGTAATACATTGTTTTCCATTGCAACGTTGACAAAATCAGTAATAGGTTTAATGGAATCAGTGTTTTTAACTGTTTTATATATTTTTGAAATACGGATAATATTATTAATCAATATGAGGAAACAATCTGTACGAGTTCTGTTCAGAAAATATCGAACTTTTTTAATTACGCGCTAATTGAGATATGCGGTTGGCAGCATTGCATTGCGCATAACTGCCTCTGTAACAACATGTCTTGGATTGTTGATACCTCATTTAGTTTTAGTGATATTGTTTTTTGAGTGCGACGTGTTAAGAGTTAATGACGATTTTTGAAATGTGCGATTTTCTGGAACAACGATGCAACGTAAAATTATGCGTGAAACTGGGGAGAACTTTCACGGAAACATTTCAACTACTGAAACAAGCTTACGGAGACGATACTCTGGGTCGTACGCAATATTACGAATGGTTTTTATAATTTAAAAGGGATCGTCAGTGAATTGAAGATGATCCTCGACCAGGAAGACCTTCATCTTCAACTGATGACTCCTACGTTCAGAAAGTCAAAGATCTGGTGCACGCAAATGGCCGATTCACGTCAGAGAAATTAGAGAAGAATTGCTTCTCAATTGAAAAATTGGACATGCATCGAGATGCAGCAAAATTTGTTCCTCGGTTGATGGCCGAACTCTTTGAACAATGACGATGAAACATTCATTCAAAGGATCACAATGAGAGACGAAAGCTGGGTTTACGGCTCGCCAACCACGGCCGAGCGACCAAGGCAAATTCCCAACGTGGCGAGCCAAATGGAGGTGTTCCTGGACCCAACTATGCCGCAGTCGTCGATCGAACACGAACTGGCAGCAAATACAGTTCTTCAACAAGGACACAATTTTGTATTTTTGCATCATTTTAATAAATACTATATACCTTTAATTATTTCCGAGTTATTATCCAACAGACAGTAATTTTCAGACACTAGGGCATTAGAAGACCCGACCAATGCATACAGGGTGACATAAAAAAACCCAAACCACTTCCACCGTCCCAAGTGGAAAATAAATTAGTGTAGTGCTCAAACGGCAGATCCGGTTGCAACGCCCACAAATAGATCGCGGAATATCCCTAAGACCATCTGAACTCAAAACGATGGCGCCTTATATCAAAAGGCCAGGATAGGGCTGCCAGAGAGCCCTCTAACCCCCGAGCCAACTACCAACGCGTCGGCATCGATGGTGAAGAGGGACCCTGAACATGGTTTTCCTCGTCCCATCATATGGGTTACAAACCCATTGATGATGCTCCGGGGAGATGCTGGCAGGTCTCAGCAGTCGGAACCCGCCCAAGAGGCAGACAATTCTGAAGCCAGTGTCGCTTGTTTCTTATGGCGACATAGCTCTACGTTGGTCACCATGACGCGGTCGTATATTTGAGTTGGTGTCGTAGGAATGGATACCAGCTTCTGCCAGCCCAAATACACGACCGCGACATGGCGCCCAACGTGGGGCTATGTCGTCACCTGAAACTATGTCAACAAGTGCCAGCGTTTGGCGACACTATTATAAATAATTAATCCATGGCATATAGGAAATTAAATATAATGTATGTCTTCTTATTTACAACAATTATAAAAAAATATATGCAAAAGTATATTAAATGTTTTCACAGTTCGACTGTGAAGATTTGTAAAATTTTTGATTATAAACACATTTGCTTTTAGTATTTTTTTTAATATGTCAATAGGTATTTTATAATTTACTTTAATTGTACTTACAGTTTTTATTTTTACGTACATCAAGTAGTTACACGTATAATAACATATTATTTAATATACACACATTTACTCCTTACTGCTTTGAAATTCATTCGAACAAAATTACTGAAGAATAAGAAACTATTACGAAAATGCATCTCGTTTAAAATAAGTTATATTTTATGCCTTGTAATTGGCCGGTTTAATTAGTATTCATCGCGTTTAATATAGTTACGGAATTTTTGAGCATAATTAGTTTACTGTAGCCTGGTGATTGCGACCAAATCAAGTAGGTAGAACCAATCCACCGATGATCAAAGATAAAAATACAGATAATTATAAAGGTATTTTAGTAATAAATATAATGGTAATAGTCTACACACTCTTGTGTATTCTATTTGATTGGAAAATGATTTAGAAGTTAAAATACTGCCCAAACCTTAATGTGTAATTAAAAATATTTAAGACGTAATTAACACATTCCGTCGAAAACTTAAATACCCAAAGGTCCTAAAGGTGATTTTTAAAGTATACATGCAATACAAGTATAAGCATTACTTGTACAAAAAAAGCTAAATATTGTAATATTAGATAGTGTACCATTAATTATTTCAACTTATCAACTACAAGCTGTCCAATTCTGTAAATTTTTCACCACCAATTAATTTATTATTAGCTCAAATAACGACGATTACCATAGACATAAATTATTTCACATCCACAACATTCACATCCACAACACATTTCACATCCACAACATCCACGATAATTATCATACATTGAAGGTTTCTTGTCATTACCGAATTCAAAATTAGTTTATTTCTTGACCTTTCTGTATCACTACTAATATGTATGAACTCGTATACTCAATATGGAACCCAGCTCCTTCTTTGTGTTAGAAGTGTCATATTAACTACATCGTGTGCTACAATACTTCTTTTAAGCGTTCTAAATTATCTAAATAGAATTTAATAAAAAAAAACAATTACCTAATTCGTATAACCTAATCTCTTAAGTCGATTTTTTCAATTTGACGGAACTGAACTCGTTCTTTTAAAATTTTTATAGTTTGGATTTATATTCTTTTCTGTCTTACCAATTTATTGAAATATGTATTTTTCGTTCTCAAATTCTGTACAGATTTCTGCTCACAGCAACTGTCACATATTTATTGTTTTTAGTTACAGTTCAATTTAGGTGTAGGTTTTTATAAATTTTACCAACTAAGTGCATTTCATCAGGATTATAGAATAACTTGAGTTGAAAAAAATAGAAACTCTTCTAATAGAAATAGTCACTAATAAAAATTAAAAAATATTTCATCAGGTTTCCTTTAATAGAAGTAATGGAATTCTGACTATATATTTATCATCTAAACTTTACTGTTGTTATACGAATAGGCGCAAGAAGTTTAAAAACAATTACATGGTGTGCCAGCGATGTTATAATAAAATTTTCTTATAATAGTAACAGTAAAAAGATATCAGAGAATGATATATTCAAAATTTCCAAAATTGTAGATTTTAAATTGTTGAGGAATTAAAGGAAAACATTAGAGGGAACATTGCTGGCAAGTACGTTTAACATTAAGATGATTTTGAGACATTTATTTATGAACTGTGCATTAAAAAAAAAGAGTTAAAAGTTTTAGTTGGAAATGGTTAACTCATATCTGTATAAGATAAGATAAGATTAAAGCCAAATACATTCCTTTTTAAGGTTGATCCAACCGATTGCTTTTATTTTTCATTCAAACGTAAAGAATATAAAAACAATTTTTGGAAGAACTGTTACTACATTTTTTTTGTTTCTTTTGACGAAATCAAGTCCTGAAAGTTTGTTACAACATTGATATTTTACTAAAATAAATTTCCTTCAAAGCATCAAGTAGGTTACATAGGTATATTGCCACATGTTTAATTTAGTCACTGAAAAATATACCTTCAAAGAGAAAAAATACAAAGAACCTGCGTTGGTATTAAAACTGGAACTATGATTTAGCACATAGTATAAATTGGTAAATGTTGTTATATAGAGTAGATAAGTAAATAAAACAAAGAAAAGATGTAAAGTTGAATGTTATACGTCAGAATACATCAGGATAATGTATGTTATTATTCAGTAACATAAGAACAAAAGAAACAAAAGTTTGATGTAAGTTCAGTTCACACATTAAATCTGCTTAAAAAGGCAAATCGTGAAGCATCCCCCATAGAAAATAAGTGTGAACATAATATTAAGTCAAAATAAACATATTTTTCAAAAGTGTTGACTAAATCTGTACATTTCTACTGTTTTCTCTTAATAATCAAGTAGTTCTTGACTCAGAGACCGACAATTGGTGGAATAGGACCGCGCCCGCGCGCAGCTCGCGTAATAGGAAGACAGGTGTAAAAGGACCGGTCCCCAAGTGCCAATCTGCCAAAATACCAGTTCACGTGTAGTCCGAAGTGTGCACGGGTGCGCGAGATCGCCGGATTGTCTGTCGCGCACCACCGGTATTAATTAGCGGGTTGCTCGCAACGATTGACAGACGCGGGACACGAGGAAGGATAAGGAGAGGCGATTTGATAAGCTCGCCTTCCGATGATTCCAATACGATTAATGGTTCGGCTTTAATCACAATTATTGGGGTTCCGTGATCCGGGCCCATAATTTATATTTATATTTCGATTTCGAATTTTAATTAGTCGACGCGAGAGATTATTTTTTACAATTAAGGTTAAATTAACAAGCAATAACGGAGATAGGAGGAATGTATTCGGTTTGAGGAGATAACTCGATTGATTTAAGGACGAGCTTACGCGGCGAAGCGAACACACACTTAGATTTTATTAATTAATAACAATTAGTAATAATATAGATACCGGGATAAACTTTACCTATCATTAAATAGAAAGTCATCGGCATCTAATCAAAATTATTCGAATTTTATTTATTGATGGGAAAAAACTTTAACAAATAACGACCTACTACTGGACCAAAAATAGAAGTAAGATTATTAGCCTTGTATACACAGAATAGCGTCATGTCCTTTGGTGAATTTTCCTGCATCTAAGTATTTATAAAATAAAGCCGACTAATGCGGAAATAACTTTTTTATTTTTCATGTTTAATTGAAATTACTAGATGATGACGTACAGCATATACAGAGGCAGAGAGAAGATAGAGATAGAGAGAGAGAAAACAGAGATCATCTGTAATAGTAGTATAAGTATATATAGTAGAATCATGGAAAAACTAGCAATTTCCATTAAATGTGATTTTCAATTATTGTCTTGTATTATCCTGCGATATGGATGACTGATTAGGCTGACCAAGAAAATATTTGTTCGCTGAATGACTTTGACTGGTCTGACCATTCGCTGAACGCAGCCATAGTTTAAAATGTATTTAAAAAATATCACTTTCTACTCTAAGTTCCGCTAAGATGATTTGCATATTCATTGATCAGTCTAACTGTAAGAAAGCTTGTAATGAGAGACAGTATCTATTAAATTTCATAGTTTTCTATTCAGATATTCTAATCTCACATATTTTCAGTAGGTGAAAGGTCTCAAGGTTTTAATGGATATGACAAACTGTTCAGTGTTGATGTTGTTACAGGTAGCATTGCATCTTGTTGAAAAACGAAATTTAGAAGCGTTCTTAGGTGATATTTCAGAATTTCTTCAATGTAATGTTGATTGATCATGTTTAATGAAATAAACCTATTGTTAGCGTAAGCATGCATGATAGTCGGGTAAGGGGGAGATAGTAAATGACGATATCTACACTTTGCTGTTAAAATGGTTATCTTTCATGTTGTTGGTGTTATATTAAAGGAATTTGTAGTATTACTTTTGTCACTAGAACTTATCTGGTCCTCGTTCGAGGTACGTGAACGACCAACATTACATCCTAGATATTTTGGATTCAGTTGAATTCAGTTTTTCAACAAGATAATACCCAGCCAGATACAGCAAAAATAACACTAGACCATTTTGAGAATACTGCATTCAACCCCATAGTCGTTAAGACCCCCATATCTTTCTCCTATTAAATGTGGTACATTATTGGCAGAAGCCTGGCAAATTTGACTAACCTGGTTTCTTCATCAGCTGCAGGTAACTCAACAGGATATTGATTACTCCATCAGAAGATCCTTGTTTTTTTATTAAGTACAAGAATTTTAATTTTTAGGCTTATTTGTAGTTAAAATTTCTGTTTTCTAATGAAACTTTAAGGGTTTGCGCTAAAAACTTTTTTTCTTCCGGTTCCTGTTATACAGGGTGTAACTTTGAATGAGGTTAAACTTATACAAAGAGGCTACCTTTGACTAAGATATATTTCATAGGTTTTTCATAATAAAACAGAAACTTAACAATGAGGATAAACAAACACATCGCATTGTCACTGACTGAAATAAATAGCTTTTTAAGATTATACACTTACACTACATAAGACTCTTGACACATTTAAATTTTAGTATGCAAAATATATATATTTTTTCAAATACTCGAAAAACTTGACAAAAAATTTGGTCACATTAAAATAACATGTCGCAGGTCCGTTGCAGCTTCGCTTTTGCTACTCCTTTAGTTTAATATTGTTGGTATAAAAAGGCAATAACCGGCAACACTGTTAAGCGGGCGTAGTCAAGAATTTAAATGCAATTTAAAAAATGAAATATATTCTATTATTAACTTAAAGTTGGTACTTACATAGGCAAAAAATCATTTTTTTTCTATAATTTTTCTGAAGTTCCACCCACAAATTAGGCCCCTTAGGACACATATTCATAGAAACTCTTTTCCTTAAAATTAACTAAGAAGTTATCCTTTTTATTTGTATCGAAGTTATTTCCGTAATTATATTCAACGGTCGTCAGCATACAGTCTATTAGTCCAGTTGGTAGAGGTTCGGCCTGTGTCAAACCTTGATAACTAGGAAATAACTGCACAGGTCTACTTTAAATGATGAGTTCAATAACAGACTAATTTGCTGACAAAGTGTTTTATCAGAAAAAAAGTTATTAACAATTTAATCGTGAAAAAAAATTTTTTTAGCAGTACGGTATAAAACGTCAATTTTTTTAAGTTGCTGTAAAATGTCAATTATAAACAAAAAGTGATAAAACTTTCGAAAACAATAGTTCAATATATATACAATAATGACGCTAAAGCCGAAAATCAGGAGAGCAAAACTTTTTGTTCTATAAGGCGTTATACATTCATCGGCATCTGAAACTCGAAACTTTGCTAAATTTGTTCGAAGCTTTGCTGACACTTGAAATTTGGTACACACATAGTGTAAATATGCAGAAACCAAATGCAATTTGCAAAGTTCAAGTATCTTCATTTTTGCAGTTTTGGTAAGGTTTTATACGTCACCGTTTTTTATTTTTTGGACGTATATTTATATATATTTATAAAATATTCCATTACGGTAGAGTAGCCAGCACAATTACCTACAATTTAAAAACAAAAATATTTTGATCGTTTAGATCCTAAGTTACTTAACATTTTGCGCCTGTTAGCCATACTCGTACATTATTCAACATATCAACATAAAACATAAACGTACGTGTGGGGTAAACCTTTAACCTTAAGTAAACAATTGTTTAAATTGACTGTTACATATTTCTAATAGTATACAAGCGCCGAAGAGCGGAACTCGCGCTCGAAAATGAAAAGTTAAAGGTTTACCCCACACGTACGATTTTGTATTATGCTAATATGTTGAATAATGTACGACTACGGCTAACAGGCGCAAAATGTTAAGTAGCTTAGGATCTAAACGATGAAAATTATTTTTATTTTATTGTAGGTAATTGTGCTGGTTAATCTACCGTGATGGAATATTTTATAAATATACAAATATATTTTTCCAAAAATTAAAAAAAAACGGTGACGCATAAAACTAGGGTGACGTATAAAACCTGACCAAAACTGCAAAAATTAAGATACTTGAATTTTACAAATTGCTTTTGGTTTCTGCATATTTACACTATGTGTATACCAAATTTCAAGTGTCAGCAAAACTTCAAACAAATTTGGCATCGTTTCGAGTTTCAGATGCCGATGGATGTATAAAACCTTATAGAACAAAAAGTTTTGCTCTCCTGATTTTCGGCTTTAGCATCATTATTGTATATATATTGAACTATAGATTTCGATAGTTTTATCACTTTTTGTTTATAATTGCCATTTTTACAACTTAAAAAAATTGGTGTTTTATACCGTTTTTTCAATCTCACGGCTTTGTTATTTCAAATTTCGTAATCGGACCATGCTATTTTGTAGCTATTTTTATTACGAACAAAATCAAGTCCTAAGTATTTTTTCGTACAAAGTCATCCCGCTGAGTTATTTAAAGAAAACTACTAAAAAATTTTTTTCACGATTAAATTGTTAATAACTTTTTTCCTGATAAAATTCTTTGCCAGCAAATTAGCCTGATAATGTACTCATCATTTAAAGTATTCCTGTGTATTTCCGAGTTATCAAGAAAATGTCACCAACAGTAACTTTTCGGCCTCTGCCGACTGGAGTATATACGATATTTATTGAGATAGAATCCCAGGAAGAGATTAAGACAATAAAGTTCTGTTTTCAGAAGTACTGTAACAATTTATCGAGGCAGGGGCGTGGCTTGAAATTTTCCGCAAATGTCTTTCTACCTCGGGTGTCGAATGCGGTTAATTCCAAGAAAGTGGCGCAGGGGTTTTCTTGGCAGTCTCTCTAAGCAAATATCGTACGGACTGTACCAAGTTTTTATATGCACTACATTATAGTAATTCAGTTAATAATTAACAAAGTAATAAATTGGAATGGAACCAATCAACAGAAAGTAAATTAAATTGTTGAATCAATATTTCTATAAATTCCGTAAATAAATCCCAAATATATGTGATAATAATTAATTACTTAATTACCATATTTCTTTCAAGCAATTAATTTTATAGCATTAAATATTGGTATAATGATATAATTACTGATATATTGGTATTAGAAAATCATTATACTCTACAACCACTTATTTATACCGATACACCTGTTGAAATTATTGTTACTAGCTTATAATAACTTCATAAAAATATATGCAAATGAGAAAAAAACTCACATCAACACAGTACACAACCAATTAATGCCAATAACTTAATAATTACTTACAATACATAATTATAAAAATTATACCTATTTTATAATTCGACTCTACGATGTTATACATATATTTCTATAATATTGTATTAAAAAGGGAATTCAGTTAAGAAGTAAAATGAACCTAAAAATAAATCGCAGATCAAATAAGACCTCATTTAATTTAATTTTGAGATAACCACCCAAAATACACAAATTCCCTTGTTAAACACCAAATCTGCATACAAAACCCTCGTTTAATCGCGCTGTTAAATCTGAAACCTGTTCGGCTGACATTTAGGTGGTTTATGGGACGGTGGAAACAGTAAAGATAGTTTTATTTGCGTATTTTGAGAGGTGAATTATCTGCGGTCGAGCCAGAAGTCGTTTGGGAAGTGGCTGAACTGCCGCCGAAGAAGGTGATGAGCTGGATTCACGCTGAGCCGTGATGAGTATCGTTAAATATCGGAGCCCCTTTTGGGCGATTGTGAACTCCTCCAATCGGGTAAGAAATGAAAGTTTCGGTTAAAAAATATAATCCGAGAAAATCTGCCTCAACAAATTTCATTAAAGATTCCATTTAATTCCAATTAGTGTTTTCTAATGATATATATTGTTTTAATAACCTTAATGGAAAATAGAAGGTCTCTATTACTTATAAGGGTTACATATAGAAAAGTAGCACTTTCCCCCCTTCAAATATAAATATATTCGGTTGGAGAGTTATTTCAAATTAGGGACTACAACTTTAACTGGAAAAAACAAAAAATTGTTGTATCTTTTCGATGGTCAAAAGTATTTACTTTACTTGCAAAACAGTAACCATAATAACATTGACTTATTCGCCTTCTTCATCCGACAATTTTTATACGAAATTGTCACTGTTGGAAACTTATTGATACTGTTTATATACAGGGTGTTTCGCAAATAAGTGCCAACAATGTATTTAACTTATCAAAGACAACTCCTTTTGTTATTTTTTCCCTTTCAGAAATACATTTTCATATTTAATTAAAACTATAAACATTTGCCTTAAATTAATATAAATATCTTAATTGACTACACTGAGAAAATTATTACGTAATATCAAACTAACCTGCAAGTTCAGGTATGATTATTGTAAATCACTATCACTACATATTATAAAACAAAGTCCTCCGCCGTATCTGTCTGTATGTCTGTATGTCTGTTCGCGATAAACTCAAAAACTACTGCACCGATTTTTATGCTATTTTCACCAATGGTGGTGGTGCTTCTCGAGGAAGGTTTTAGTATATAATTTGTTAAGTTTTTGTATATATCACTACATCACTACATACTATAAAACAAAGTCCTCCGCCGCGTCTGTCTGTCTGTCTGTTCGCGATAAACTTAAAAACTACTGCAACGATTTTCATGCTGTTTTCACCAATGGATAGAGTGGTTCTCAAGGAAGGTTTTAGTATATAATTTGTTAAGTTTTTGTATACATTAACGATATTTGTTGGAGGTGTCGGAAAAAAATAAGCCGTCTGGGAGCTTTCAACGAAAACGCTGCCTAAACCCTTTGAGATATAACAAAATAATGTATGGTGGAATTGTGTATCTTATATAGGTCTACAGAAAAGTCCGCGATGGCATATGTCTATCTCTTAAGGATAACATACTATATCCATTTTAATACTTTAAAAAATGGGCAATTATAAAGCGGTAATTGGAAAGCTATTTACACAAATACGGTATTAATCCTTATCATTTTAAATACGTTAGTTGGCTTGAGCATTTCATGAAGATTATTTTTTCCCTTTACACCATGCAAATTAAATGAATACCTTAGGAGATATAGCAAAATCAAAATAATGCGCAACGAAATTAATTTCGTGTCGCCGTGATTCGACCGGGCCGCGCGGGCGCCCCGTGACCCCGCGCCTCGCGTCCGAGCCGGGGGGGTCCGAAAGTTTATGTAGTGTATCAATGTATGGTGGAATTGTGTATCTTATATATGCCTACAGAAAAGTCCGCGATGGCATATGTCTATATGTTAAAGATAACATACTACCTATATCCATTTTAATACTTTAAAAAATTGGCAATTATAAAGCGGTAATGTAAAAGCTATTTACACAAATACGGTATTAATCCTTATCATTTTAAATAAGTTAGAGGCTTTAAGCATTTCATGCACATTATTTTACTCTTTTACACCATATAATTTAAATGAATATCTTAGGAGTAATCGCAAAAAAATTACGGACGCGAGAATAAAATTCAAGCGCCTCGCTTCGCTTGATGCGATCGCCGACCCTCCCCCCGCACCGTCTTGCCTACTGTTTAGCTAATAAGCCGAACGATAACGCGCGCGTGATCCTTTAATAAACTGACTTGGAGCGAATGGAGGTGACGACTGACGACTGTGTTTTCTTTCTGGGTGTTGTTGGAAAGTTATAATTGCGTTCGATATTTTAAGGTCACATTTTTGTTTTGTATTTGTTGTCTTTAGGTAGTCGGAACATACATAGATACTTGCAAACATACTTTTATTTCATTGAGTTTTAATAATTTGTTTGTTTTTTTCTTATTGTGAATCATTTAAAACTTCATAGTCGCATTTTTGTTTCGTGTTTGTTTTCTTTAGGTAGTTAGATACCTAACTACTTACTTATTAATTAAAATTGATAGTCCTGAACATAGGTACTTTAATTTAATTCGTTTTGTTTTCACATTGTTGGTAGTTACCTATATTGTTTTAAATTTAAAGGTTTTGCATTTTTAGTTTTGAGTTTGTTTGTTGTCTTTAGGTATCTAAAGTATCTTTAGGTGTCTATATATCGTGTGTGTTTAGGTGTCTATATATCGTGAATTATTTTAAAATTAATATTAAGGTCGCATTAGATTAAAGATGATTGATTTTTTGTTTGTTACGATTTAACTCAAAAACTACTCAACCAATTTTACCGAAAGCTATATCTCCTCGGAGTAACATAGGCTATTTTATATTTACCCGTGCGAAGCCGGGGCGGGTTGCTAGTAATACATAAGTTGCTATAATTCTACATTGAAATTGTTTTAAGTTTGAAAGTAGTTTAAATTAAATTAACGAAATCATACATATTTGAAGAAAATTTTATATTAAACTGTATGAATGGTAAAGAAAATGCACTGAAATAAATAAGAACTTGTTCATTTTAATATTAATATGACTTCATCAGTTACTAGCAAACTTATTACACTTGTTACAAGAAAACGAACCTATTTCATTTTATTATCTGGCATGAGTTGAACGATATATACAGGGTGGCCAAATGAAAACGAAACAGTGCCATTTTAAGGAACTGCGTCAAGATTGTAGAAAAACGCTCAGATCCGTCGATTTTAGGCCAAAGGGGGACAATCTTTGCTGGTATTTCTGACTCCGCCACTTTCACCCCAAAATATTTAAATGGCATTGGGGGTTGAGTAATATTTCTTTTTAAAGCTCTTGCAATTCTCTTTACAATAGACTTTAAATTTTATAATTCCGCCCAATACTTTGAAAAAAATTTACATTTTAAAATTTAAATTATAGTTATAAACAGAAGAAGTATATTTATTACTTTTGAATTAAACATTTATAAACTGGGTTATTATTACCAGAACATTTTGGCATTGCATCATCTCATTTCTTATCACTGTCTAATAACTCACACGAAATCTAGAATCGGTAAGTTGAATAGTTTACAAGTTATGGCTTTATAAACAAATTAACTAATTATTATCTTCCACAATCGCACTGATTTTTTTCATGGTAGATTTCATAATAATACATTGAAATCTATCATTTTTCGGAAAGTTTAAAGGAAAAGGAAAGCTTATGAAAAGAGCTTTAAGTTAACAAAAAATCATTGGGATTCGTTGAAAACCAGCGGAGTTACAGACTGAACGGTAAAAAGTTATAAGCGAAAAACGTGAATTTACGTAAAAATTATACAATTAACCACCCTGTAAACAATCTTCCCCCCATTTTTATGACTGTGGAAACTAATATGTTATTGTACATTTAGCATCTATAGTGATAAATTCAGCTTGCCAAAACAAAAAGTCGCGTCCAACTCTATATTTCCTGGCCTATGTGTCTATCATTTGTAACTTAACTTTAAAATTGCGGCTGCTTAATTATTCCAAATTAATTTTTAAAAAATGCGAAATAACGAAGAAAGTAGGGGGTGGACCACCCTCAGCACACACAATACTGAACATCTTGAATATTTTTCCTTTTGTGGATGCTAACATATGCTAACACTTTTTAAATGTTATATTAAAAGCTGCAATATTTATTTTTTTAAAATATCCAAACAGGAAGAATTTAGTACAAATGTAAACTTAAAAGACTTTATGTGTTCCGTCAAATTTATACTCATGTACACCCAAACACTAAAATACTTTCGAAACGAAACGAAATACTACAGTCAAATGTTTTCTATACCTGGTGATTGAAAATGCCTGTAACGTCCGCTATGAGAACGAATGGCGTAAAAAAATTTCGACGACAAGCACTTAACCACTGTTTCCCCAAAAAATGTCATTCCTTTATTTTTATTGCCATTGCGGCTCATTACTTAACCCGATGAATGCTTAACCATCCTTCACACTTTCTTTAGAAGGATATCGAAAAACATTTACATCTCCAGAGCCATGTTTACAACCTGTTAGGAGTCACAGCGGACCATTGCAGTAGAAAGGACAAGCGAATAAATTTCTTTGTGTGTCCCGGCAGACCAACTGCGATTATTGATAAATTAAAGTAGTAATTTAAAGGATTGTGGCGGCGAGGGTGTGCATTCTCGAGGCTTGTAAGTGTCCACGGTTCTCTCATTGGAATTCTACACCGAGAAAACTAGTGTCATTGCAAGGCTTTGCTAAATAATCTGTATCGTAATAATTGAAAAGCCATAAATAGGAACAAAAATAAAATCACGGCATGCATACACTCATTTATAGTAAATATAAATTTGATGAAATTATCTTCTACTAAAAAATTATAATCGATATACTATTTTTAGTTTCATTGGATTGATTATTTTGATTTAAATGATTGTAATCTACCTTGAATAAATATGAGCACCCTAGCCAATATAGTGTAGTATAACAACCTCGGGTTCGATCGAAAAAAAAAATAAACGTAGTTGTGGCCAAAAATATGTGATGGTCATAAGGAATACCTACGTTGTATACATCTATTTTCAATTGACCGGAAGGCACTGGCTACTAACTTTAAAGAGGGGAAGTATGGTTTAATTTTAAAAACAGAGTAAATACACCTAATTTTATTATTTACGTATAACAGTCTTCAAATTAAACATGTGACAAATAAAAAGAACAACAAAAACATTAACAACCATTTAATATAAAATGAGAGTGCCAGGCTCACCTAGAGCTCCTGTGGGGAAAGAGCATGGCAGAGAAACCCACGATCGTTGCTCTAACTACCCAAATATAAATACAAAACAACCGCTAACAAAAGACATAAATTAAGATCCTTTGCTAATGATAAATAACGCCCGGCTCATTTAATTTCTCACTAAATGCCACCTCACTCGAATTAGACATACACACTTCCAAGTAAAAGTGAAGAGGTTTGGTGTTAGTTAGCCGGCTGGAAGGTACTGGAGTCCGATACGGGAGGCAATCAAGCTATGAGTTGAGATTTCGGAAGATCTGTTTTAGCAATTCTTTTTTGTATTTAATTATTATTTTTACAGATTCATTCCTCACGGGCGAAAATGTTAGTAAATTCAACAAGGCTCTTATATGCGTATGACATAAGGTGAGCACAAGAAATGCTTTATTATTTGTTTTTCGAACAATATAGTCATGGAAACACAAGTTAAATGTGAAACAAAGGAGTTGTTACTGCAATATCTGGGGAGTCACGACAATATATATATTTTAACATGAAATAAATAATGGGCAATCGTGAATAATAATTGTAACAATTTTACCTTAGAAAATTATATATCCCTGAGCATAAAGCAATGAAGGCTAAACATACGCAGAATTATTATCATGAAACATCCATAACTATCACAATCATAAGATTACATAGAACAATTAACAACAAAGTACTTAAAGAAAAATTACCTGCTAATTAATACCGGTTAAACACTTTGATTTTTCAATATTTTGCCTCACTGCCCGCCGATCGTCTTACTCCAATTCCACACTGTTCTCACTTCAACTATTTAGGCTTCCTTCCAGAATTCCCCACCTAAGCGTTTGTTTTTGCGCTTCCTTCTACCAACTGTCAATATTACGTTTTCATTATTGTACAACACTCATGTAACAGGTGACGTCGAAGTTGATACGATAAGTGTGGTTTTGCACAATAGACACTTTGTTTGTCTATGTCAAATGTTCTAAACTATCATATTAAATAGCCTATCCACGAAAAATGTGCAAATGCTTAATAAAAAAATTATTTTAATCCCGGCCGACAAAGGAAGTGTATTATCTGTCATTTTTAACACTACTGTCTGGAGTACGACGCTGTGCATAAGAAAACCAAGAACAACCGAAACAAAAAAGTTGAAGAAAGAGTGGCATCTGCGATACGAGTATCTAACATTCCCAAGAACACCCCACCTTTATTGCATTCCAAAGGTCCATAATCCAAATGTACCATTTCGATCGATGATGAGTACCCACTCGCCCAGAACATATCGCACCAAATTAAAGTTCTAGTGGAATATCATGTCAAGAACGCTGGTGATTTTATTTATAAGATCAAGGGAATCCAACTAGATCCAGATGGTAGTCTAGTAAGTTTTGGTAATTTAAAGAAGGCTTATCGAAGAAAACAAAGATTTTAATATAGATTTGATAAATGTGTGCACCAGATCGACGTTCAGGGCTGAGTTTTATTAACAAACTGAAGGAGCAGCTATTGGTTGACCCTTGTCCACAGCTCTGAGGAATATCTTCATGGAAGCCTTCAAGAAGGAAGCCCTAGAGTCAGCAACTCTAGAGACAAATTGTTGGTTTCGATGCCTGAATGATTCAGTTATTATATGTTCCCATGGATATGACAACAGAGAATGATTTCTAGATATCTTCGTCAAGAGAAAACCACACAGCGTTTACAGAAAGTTAACCCACACATGTCTGAAGTCTGTGCCTTATCACCACGTACCATTTGTGATTAATTGAGGAACTGCAACAACTATGATAGTCAGAAGAGTACCTAATGTATCTGCCTTGACAACATTGGATACATCTTAATGAGAAACAACATTACCGGGAATCTATCGAGAGAGAGAAAGAAAATATTTATCAAGACTCTACAAGGAAGAATAGAAACGAAATGAGATTTAAGATCATTTCAATCAATACAAAGGGTTTAGAATCGACTGATCAAAATGTCAAAAACCGGAATGACACTGAAATCGAGTTTCAGAATTTCTTCTGGAAAAAGAGAGCGATATGTCTCTAAAAAAGTTGATACCGACAATATAGCAACCATATTAGAAATTGTTCATCCAAATATTGGTGCGTGAACAAATAAATATGAAACAACGCAAGTGAAGAAGGTAAGTGAAAGTTTCTCTCTATTAAAAAAATTCGTTTTCGTGCTTCTTATAACATTAAAATGATATTTATGTTCTTGTTTTGTACTAAATTCGTTAAAAGAAGACAAAATATAGCAGTTGCTATAGAAGTTACGTTTAAAATGAACAATTATCGAAAACTAAAACATTGTTAAAAACTGGCAAATTAAATAGATTACCGAAAGCAAAATATTCAAATCAAGATTCTTGTACAACCTAAATGTATTTATTTATTAAATTCAATATTTAAACAATCTTAGGAAATTTCCAAAGAAATATTTGCAAACAAATATACACAGTTCAATTTTAATTTCTGTAATTTAATACATACTGTCACTATAAAATATTATTAATTGGTAGATAATTTTCTTCTCAGTGTAGCAAGCTTATGGACTATTTATTGCTTGTTAACATCCCGGTGAGCAGAGGTTACTTGATATCTTTAATATAAGTCTCGATCCAAGATCGCTGTTTGTTTTTATCGCGATTGATGTTTCCGGTCGGTCATCAGCTTTTTACACTATATTGGCAGTCGTTACAATCGTAAAGTTGCAATAGTGACTTACGCCCTAATAATAGCACTTTTTAAAGAGGTAGAACCAACTATATATATATATCCATTATTCAACCTATTCCTACTATTTCTTTGCAAATATAAAAGTACCACGAAGTATGTGATCTGGCTCAGCAAAAGTTATATATATTTAAAGTACCTTGAATGGAATTTTTGATCTGTTCTTGTTGTTCTCGGGCTGGGCTCTATGGAGGCAGACCTATTTTCAGAACCCCGATGTCTGTTGTTACAATTTTATATCACACCCTCATGTTCATACCTGCTAGCCGGGTCAATAAACTAAACTGACTACAAAACAAATGGGTGTGCCAAAGACAGACACTTGATCAGTTATCTATCAGCTGACTATCAAATATTACTACATAGTCGTAGCATTGGCAAGTGGGATAGATCTACTTTTGCTGTGGAAGATTTCTTGTTTGCTTACATATTTTTGTATTATTTACGTTTCCTGCCTTTATTATGCATTTGACGAAACCAATTATTAAAATAATTTACTGCACTACGACATACGCATTCCCTACATATTACACAACGCTTTATATGAAGTACCGTTGTAATCACATTTTTCCATTAAATTGTTTACTTAATATGCAAAGTACGTATCCGAATAAGTACAAAAATGTGCTTAATTATAAGTTTTTAAAGCAGTCATTAACCCAATTTATGTTTATGAAATAATTCCGGGGATAAAAGGACCTTAGGGAACACTTATACAGCTTGTATAAGATCAAAAGCATTTTAATTGAGAATTAATGTCTTTACAGTTAGAATAAAATATCGTCTCGAGGGAAAGTAATTTGGTTAAAAGTAAATGTCTTTTGGATTGAAGTGGAACCACTGAAGTAGAAGTTCGGTGTTGTAAAATTATTCTGAGGCGATTGGATATAGGTTTTAACATAATAATTTAACTTCTGTCGATTCGAGAAATTTTAAATCCGATCGGTCGATTTAAATCATCCAATTAAAAACATACACCTATCGGGTGTTCCACATAAAAGTCGTCAGCCTCGTATCTCGGCAACGGAGAGAGATTTTTAAAACAGATGATAGAGTCATCGATGGCTTCGTCAAGGACTGCAACTTGATTTTTTTCATAGCAAAATGGAGATAGCGCTAAAGTCGAAAGAAATTTTTCATTGACACGAACTTTGTAACAAGGTTTATCTCATACTTTGTTCAATTCTAAACAATTTTTGTCAAACGATTATTTTTGAAAAGTAATAGTTTCAAAGATATCGGGCTCTTCAGCCGGTGAGGCCCAAACTCAAGCGTATTTTAGAGTTTCGTATTATTACCTTACACAATGGAACATAAGTTTTTTTCGTTGAAGCAACGCTCAATTTCCTCCTTCAGGTCATGGCTGGTCGTGGCATTGTTAGCATAAAACGATTCCTCATGCTTGTACGCATGGGCAGGACGTTTGGTTCAAGGATTTCGGTGATGTACCTTTCGGCAGTCAATGTTCTGGGAATGATTGCCAACTGGATCCTGGTGTTAATGGATTCGCCTGCCCATACCATAATGGAATCGCCATTGCAACGACAGACGACCTCTTGTTTGGCGTCGTCGTGGGGGACGTGATACCGATAATTTTACGCGGCCAGTTGCGGCTTTTAATGACGGTTCAGTTATGGTTTGGGCAGGCGTATCCATTAATATCAGAAGTCAGCTGGTTTTCATTCCCATCATTGACTGTCGAAGGGTACATCACCGAAATCCTTGAACCCGTCCTGCCCAGGCGTATAAGGATGAGGAATCGTTTCATTCTCATGCAGGATAATGCTCATCTTCATACCGCAAAACGTACGACGCCAACAACGTGGTAACTCTCAACCACCCGCCTATGAGTCCGGACTTGAACCCCATTGAGCATGTTTAGGACATGCTCGGGCGTCGATAGCTATCCGTAATTACAAAATTATCATCAACTGGCCCAGGCTCTTTTACAAACTTGGCACGGAATTACGCAACGAGACATCAGGCGGTGCATTCATATGCGAGACCACTTAGAATCGGTGATTAGGAACAGAGGCGGCAATAACCGATATTAAATTGTGATCTGCAACGTCAAATTAACCAAAATTTTTTTGTGGTTTGTGAAGCTTTAAATAAAATTTTGGAAAAATAATTTTTGAATACATTTTTTTAAAATTTTTTGTTTAGATTCATCAACGTTTTTTGATGAAAGAAATATGGATAATTGCTAAAAAAACTTTTTTTTAACTTTAAAAAATGAATAAAAAGTGAAGAATTACTTATTACCTACATTGATTTCCAGCAAAAACGACAAATACACATTCCGGGCACTATGAAGAAAAAATTGCAGCGTTTTAAAATTATCAGGGTTTCTTTAGGACACTATGAGGTTAAAAAGTTACAGTCAATATCCTTAATTTATTAATTATTTGCAAAGGTATGCCAAGTTATTCAAATATTATGCAATTTTTTATCTTTTTTCTAACCAACATTTTCACTTCGAAACAATTATCAAAAACCAATAATTACGACTTGTAGAGAATACTTTGTAGGTATCAAAACCCTGGATTTTCTGTACGACCATTATTTCCCGAGTAATTGACTACCAAAGTCAAAAATGATTTATTTGCTTTGATCAACGATAACTCAACAACAAATCAATCATACAAGGCTTCGGAATAGCTCAAATTGAAGAGAATTAAATTATCTAAACGAGCTTTATGCTGAAACTACTAAACAAATTTTTGAAGTCGTCCATTTTCAAAAAAGCAAAAATTTTCATTTTCATTTTTTTTTTCGATGATTTTCTTATGATTACTCAAAAAACTGCTGAAGCTAACAATCATTTAACTCCAGATCCAAAAACTAGAGACTTGAAGCTTCAATTTTCTTATTTTATTGTCTTGACAACCATTTCCCTCGAAGTTACAGCTCTTTGAAAATCACCCAAAATTTTGCGATTTTTTTAATATCCCTTAATTTCTGTGCCTAGTGTATTTTAACTAGAACATTATTTGATAGCATTTGTTTTACATTATTTAAATACACTCTATATAATTATTTATTTTAATTTATAGAGAAAATTAGTATGCATTTGTTACATACTGAGGTTGAATAGTCGCTTACTAAACATCACTTTTTTACATTGTTTTTTTATTACTTTCGTTTTTTTAATTTTACAAAATTAAACCTGATGGTTAAATAACTCGTCAAAAGCACTGTCTATATTAATAAAACGGTTGCGAAATAATTAAAAGTAACACCAACAGTTTATATGGCGGCAGATGTTCCACTGTACGCCTTGTATATCAGCATATATAAAAAATGTGTTATTAATATATAATAATGGGAAACGTTAATTTTTCTTTCAGTTCAACGATGATGATGCTGAAAAAATGCCGCTCACAGTTAGCTATAATTTTTCAAATATCATGACTACTTTGTTGCATCAACTAAGCAGCCGAACAGCAACACGGACAATTTAACTTAGTTCGATCTTCCGTATCAAATTAAATAAACAATTTTATGATAATTCGTTGGAAATCATAACTAAATTTTCGGACATCATTTTGAAACAGAATGATAATGTCTATGAAAAATTGTGTGTGTATTCATCTAATTATCAGGAAATTGTATGAGACAATTGGAAAAAACCCAAATAATTAAAATTACTCAGTATCTCGAAAATTATACTGTGCAGGAAAAATTTGTGACATAATTTTTGTTCAGATTTAAACGAAGATTTTCACATCTGAACATCTACGTGAAACTAGTGAATCTTCTGTACATCACATTAAGAGATGAATAAAAAATAAATACTACCTACTATCTAAACTATTTTTTAATTATAATGTGCCTTAAACTCAAAGATAATAAGGATTTTGGAATTTATTGGATATTTATTAATTTTCTTCGACTCCTTACTGATTTCTACTTAAATTCCCACATAATTTTACTATAATTTAGTTCTACTTGGGAGTTATTGATAAAACTTTCTTGTTATGTATAATGAAAATTGATAATAACGGCTCATATACCCATTACTGAAATTTAAAAAATTCCAGTAATTACTGCTTTCTTGTCTCAAACCCTTTCCATCTTTAAAGCAATCTTGTACGTAATTTGCATAAAAACTGGCCAACAAAGCTTAGAGCTGGAGTCAATTTCACACCACAGCAATTTATCGATGAATTTTTGCTAGCAAACACTACAAAAAAGTAGCACAAAAAGGAGCGCTCTTAAGTGCAGTTGCACTGCACTTAGTATTCTTTTTTATTTGAATTTTTTAAAGCTTTAGACTGGCAATCAATAAATCAACTATTGTATGCCACACACGTGATTTTTATCATATTATAAATTTGGGTACATATTTGAAAAAACAAATTAGTTACAGAATCTATAGCTTTTCCAATTCAGCAGTTTTCACAGTTTCCAAGTTTCCAATATAATTCCCAAAATGGACTACCCAGCATTTATTACAATTTGGCACAACGAAACAACAAAACCAGCTGGCAGTTCCCTTTTATTTTCCTATCCTTATCTCTTAAACTGTTGCCTATAACAAAAACTGAAATAAGATCAAGAAATTGAGCATAAAGTTTTAATTAAATAATTAGTCGGGTCTATTAAATTCCCACTAATAATCCATCTTATTAGCCTAAAAGCTATTAACTTGATAGCTTGTCATTATTTGGTCTAGTAAATAATCTGAGGTATTTAAAACTATTATTAAATTAGACCCCATGATCATCTAATAACATAGGTGATCTGAGGTAATATTTTAAGAAAGACAGTACGCTAAGAACCAATTTTTAAAGTACTTTACTTAAATGAGATAAATAATGAGATATTTACAAAATCTATTTAAAGAGAAAATATATGCATTTTCATTTAATGTCGTGATTATTACATTAGGTACGTATCAAGATTTGTCCTAACTTAAAAATGTCAAATTGATGAAAAATCGTTAGATGAAGCAAATTTCAAGAAAAAAATTGAAATAAAAATCAAAAATCAAAATAATTAAATATATTGATTAATTATATTCAATTCACCACCAATATTAAATTGAAATAAACAAAATACATTGGCTACACGTTGGTTATATGTTGGTTAAATTTATTACGTGTCAGAAATGAGGAAAACTGATAATTGAGTATTCATTTTATCCAAAACACCCTTTCAAATTTTGGTGCATCGCACAATATTTATGATTTCTTGACGGAAATTCATTACAATACAGCAGTGGAAGTCATGGGGAAAAGTTAGTCCTTTTTAATTCGGTATATATTTTTTCATTTTCTTTTTTTAATTTTCTTTTCGATTAGTTTCGGCTATTACACCATCATTGCAAGAGAAATGCTAATTTTTCTATAAAATTTGAAATTTCTATATAAGATGGCTGTGAAAATGAAATAGTGGCTTTTAAAACCTGTTTCAATGTTATTTTACCATTTTCAAGTATTGTCGAAGCATACTATATTTTTTAATAGTAACACTAGTTTACTTTGAAGATTTTAGACTCCATAAAAAATTAATACATTAATTAAACTCAAAATGTTCAATGAAGCCATGTTGCTAGATTTTCCACAAATCCGTAACATAATTTCACGAGAAATCACTCCTCAAAAAGATCATAATGTATTAAGACACACACATCTTAAAAAATTACACAGGCACACAAAAAAAATGTCAAGACCTAGAGGGTAGACGCCCCTACTCCTCCGTTTTTGGGGTCGCTGAAACCGAATATGAGTAAAAAAAAATTTAACTAACCATTTCCCCGTTACCACCCCCATACACCCCCTTCTGGGAGTTGAAATGTCAATTCTCATACAATGTTGAGTAGGGTGAGTATTCCTATGTTTTCTGGGCCACTTAGAACGAAGAAGACTTCCAAAAATGAATTAGATCCCCTCGTTACCCCCTATCGTCTCTTTACCACCCCTTTATGGGGGCTGAAGTGTCAATTTTCATACAAAGCATACGTTTTCCAGGTTGCTGAAAATAAATGTGGGTGGCAAAGGGTGCTGAGGGTTGACGAAGGGGTTGAATTCATTTTCGGTAGTCCTCTTTGTTTTCAGCAGCCTAGAAAACGTAGGCATACACAACCCACTCGACTTTGTATGAAAATTGACACTTCAACCCCCATAAAGGGGTGTATGGGGGTGGTAAAGTGACGCTAGGTGGTAACGAGGGGGTCTTATTCATTTTTGGTAGACTTATTCGTTCTTAGTGGCCCAAAAAACAAAAGAATACTCACCCTACTCGATTTTGTATGAGTATTGACATTTCAACTCCCATAAAGGGGTGTATGGGGTGGTAAAGAGACGCTAGGGGGTAAAGAGGGGTCTAATTAATTTTTGGTAGTCTTGTTGCCTCAAGGAGGGCGGAAACCACCCTCAACCTTTTTTCAAATGCAATATAGCGTGTGACCCTCATTGGAAAGGTGACAGAAAGATGAATCCAACGTACTGATCACTGTTATTATTTTTCAAGATATTGATGGTTGCATAACTTTAAAATGTAATTGTTAAGTTTATTACTTTTCAAAGTAATAATTGCTCAAAATGTGCACCATTTACTTGTTGGCAACATCCTAATATGTGATACGTTTCGTCACTTACATTACGTAACATTTTCGGTGTTATTGCCCTGGTTCCTAATCTTTCGTTCAGCTCATCAATGTTATTTGGTTTTTGAATACCTTACTTTTGAGATGTGTAAATACATGCAAACGTTGAGGTGTCTCGGGAATTTTTCGAAAAATTATTCAGCTCCCCGGCAGCGAATTTATTCCAGTTAAAGTTTCCACCCTGTATGATACTACTATATCAGTTATAAAGTATATTTTCCATTTTATCCTGAAATATTATATTCGGTCTGTTAGGGGCGATTGTTTTCTCAGTGTATTTATTCATATGCCCCAATATAATTTATAATATTTATTGTCTAATATTGTTTGTGGTGTGTATGTGTAATATGGATCTGTGCTTTTATGCAGTTGTTATGGTTATTATATTGCCTGACGTATATTCTTAGCTTTTGTATTATGCCTATTTACGTACTCAACACTTGCTAATAGTTTGCAACTCGATATTTTATAATTATAAAAACTTTTTTACAGCTTTTCACTGGTGTATCCTCTCGATGGACCAGCCAAAATCAAGTCTATCGGAAGTTCATTTCTGGTTTAAAAATATCGTATTATATTACAAAAATATGTATGATTCTTTTTATTATTATTTTATTTAGAAAACTGTCGCCGGGTTAATATTTAGAAAAAATGTCAGAAAGATATTACGAAGTAAAAAGCCCCTAACTCTGTTCGTGGCGTTTAGGCATCTTGCTCGCCCGTTCCGATTCATGAATATGCATGCTCGCAAGAAAGTCTTGTTGCCCGAATAATATGTCCTCATCCAAAACGGCACTTGCCGGGACTGGCATCAAACCGTCTTTCGCCTGCTGCCGCGCAAGACAGGTGCTACACATTAAACAGTTTTAATACCCATCAGTAATTTATCGGACCATTTATTTCTTTTTAAGAGCAATATTTTACGGGGAAGTCTGAAATGTAACAAATTCCAATTAAAACACGAAAGCACGAGCGAAATATCATTAATGGTGGCAGAGGCAGGGCAGTTGCAGAAAGTGATGACAGGTTTTTGATGTCCTGGTTCCAAATTGTCTGGGTGCAGGTAAATATCCACACTTTTGTTGTTATCTATTAATAAGGTGAACATATAACGAAATCTATAGGATAAAATCGAATTTAGAATTACGTACATGCTAACTGGTCCTTCCCTAAATAAATAAAATTCGGAACAAATTTTAATATATGGGAATATAAATGAACAGTCTGCAACCGACATTGCAGCACTGGTACTTATATCCCTAAATCTTGGCGTCTTCAAAGTTAATGATTCGTTTACAATGAACAGTAGTAACCAACAGTTACATCTACGCCCGAAATAATGTGATATGATCGCTAATTGGTTGAATAGAATCTCGTGAAAAATTCACCTACCTTGCCATTTAAAAATTCATTTCGGATAGCCCGATTCATTCTAACCAAAAAATATATCATTTAAAATCAATTACATGGCATGATTGATATATGGTAGAAATTTTATCGAACCGTAATTTATCTAGTCGGCGGCTGTCACATTGACATTTTAAAGAATTACCATTAGCAAGACCGTAAAGAAAATGAATATCGGTCATTTCTATATTAGAGTATAGCTCGATCTTATATTTGCACAAAAAAAAACAACAAATAACAATAACTGTAAACTTACTAACAACAATTAACCTGCTAATACAAAATTTCAAAGTGACAACCACCTACTAGATAAATAATTACAGTTCCATAAATTTTCCAATAAATATGTACGCCATTTTTCGGTTGACGTCACAAGTTTCCAGGGTTAGCTTTATAATTTTGTTCGCCCACATAGTATAGTGATTAACGTGATATTGTTATTATAAAATAATGACTGAATTACTGTAAAATATTTTTAGTAATTAATTAGTTTATGTGAGTCTCAAATTTTTATGAAATTTTACCAATTCCCGTCATTTCGAGATAGCTGAAAATTAATTAAATATTTTTTTCAATTGAAAAAATCGCAAACAAAACTAATTTCAGATTCATGTTCAGCACCCTGGAAAAGGAGAGTTGGCAAAATGTGATTAGAAAAATCAGAGAGTTTTGTGACAAAAAAAATAATTAAGCACGCTTCGATTTTTCAAACCTAGTATTTAAATTTTTACAGATTTCCAAGGAATGTTGACATAACACTTACAGTGTACGATAATTCAATAAACAAACAAATCTAATTAAAAAATTTAGATAAATTTGGAACGAATACACTGAAGATGAATTTTCGAGATAAAACATCTGAATCTGGTTCGGGCTGAGGCAGTACAGTATTGGGGGTCATGAAGGCTTGCAAAAAGTGTAATAAAATTTCTAGGGTCGTATTTAAAAATATGAAGTCGATGATAGTCCTGGAGAGACGAAACATTACATATAAAAATTGATTATGCCATTCGATAGAGGGCAAAAAGTGTTCTTCTTTTTTCAATATCACCTTAAACAAGGCTGAAGTTAAACAAAAACGGATTTCCAAAATTTCGGTTTTTTCAAATATTTCGAAAACTAATCCTTGATTTTTTAGAGGCGTAATGTTGGTCCCCTGATTACGCAACTTTGCCCCCATTTCAGCTAGTTTGTATCTCTTACCATTTTCGAGATCCTTGTAATGAGAAGCGAATTTGTAACAACCTGTATTACAACCGTCGGTAATGTATATATACCTATTGATTAACATTGCTATAGAAATAACTATTCGTTGATGAGCAAATACATTGCATTTATTTCACTTGCGTTTGTTTATTATCTTAACTAACGGTTATATTTTCTAATCAAATGAAGTTTTAAAATTAGTAACATTACTCCGACGAAATTTATCATTAATACGGACGGAAAAGTATTTAAAGAAACAGGTTACCTGTTACGCGACCACCTTGTACAATATATGGAAATAAATCTTTGAAGCAGGTGTATTTGGCTTAAGAGATATATTGAGATATATAACGTGGCAACAGTTCTATACAGGAATGGAGACATAAGAAAAAATAATAATTCATTCACACGTCTAAAATTATATATAAAAAAAGAACTTTAAATAGTTATACGTTAAAATTATATACTTAATATGATAAGATATTAAATTTTCTTCTTAATTCTTCTTAATTGTAATTTATTCTCAAAATCCTCTTTCTATTTCATTGTATTTGTATTTGTACTTATCAACGTCTAACAAATTATTTATTGATATATTTGCATAAATCGTTTGTTATATTTACAGAAAAAATAAATTAACGCAATTGCTAAGTGATCATGATCAAGTGCTAAGTACATATTAAATAAGAAATGTCAATAAACAAATACGCTAAATAATTACTTCTTTGCAAAGAAGTAGGAGAAAAAAATTGTTGTCTTTAACTATTTATTTCGATTTTTCTGTCAAAAAATTTGTGCTGAAAGGATCGGTTGATTTTATAAAATGAGTTTTGCCTAACTATACAACACATTGCTCAGTTTACTTTTCGAAAAACCATTTGTTCTCATTGTGAAAACTTATGTTCTTGGAATTGACTTAAAAGTCAAATATGACTTACCTATTTATTTTCTCAGCATAAGAAATTTCTAGTTAGGCAAACCTACATTTATAAAATCAACAATTTTGCTGATCATTTTGGTGCAAAAGATCAATAATTTTTTTCCTTTCAGTGCGGCCAAAAAATATTAGCACTGAAAAACCGAGTATTAAACATTTAATACAGTTATTTTACATTATTAATAATTTCAAGGTTACCATTAAGTCTAGGTTAGCAATTTAATTTATCCTGAAGACACTACTTTCTACAGAAATTTACCTTCTTTGTTGTATCTGGTACCATAACAGAAGTTTTTAACCACCGAACACAAAAATATATACACAACACAAATGTTGCTACTTAAAATATAAACCGTGAGAATTTGTATATATTTACCGACTACCAGCAGCAACTACTGCGTGCAAGTTTTTGTTTCGCACAAAAAACTGTTCGGCAGAACCAAGAGTGTTTAACACTATAATCGGTTGGATTAAGAATTGTGTGTGTTGATTTTAAGGAAACGTTACATACTTGTACATGACATATTGGAAAGAATTGTTTTTTGTAATTATAGGTATATTACTAATACTGTGCAACGATAAATATAAGTAAATAATGTAGAGTGATTAAAATAGAATACAAATATTTAAAAAGGCGTATGTTTTCTAAAATAAAGGCCAGCTTGCTATGAATTTCCAGAGTTTCGACATTTTCAAAATAATATATTCTTTAAAAAGTTGTCTGCAAAAAGAAACTTGTTTTGCTATAATTCCGCCAATAATATTTCAATGAAACTTGGCGTATGGGGGAAGTACTTTTGTTTTGCTTATTTTCTTCATTGGTAGAAATTTTGGGAATATATGTGTTTTTACAAAAAAGTAATGCAGCAAGCATTCCGATGAAATATACGACTCCTGAAGAAACGGGCAGTTGAGTATTTGACGGATATTCTATTAACTACATTCTTTTATTAAATTTCTTACCAAATTATATATTTCTTAAGATTTATACCAATATATTTGCTTTCAAAAATAAGCACCTAATGAGATGAATTTAACTTGACCAAGCTTCATCCAGAAGGTTATAATCACAGTATACGTTTTTAATAGAATTCAGTAGATCTAAATTGTAAAAGATATTTAACAAAAAAGTGAAGTTCAATTAGTCCTAATATTCGACTGTCCATAACCAATAACAGAAGATGTAAGTTGCAATCTATTTTCTCAGGAACTGTGTATTTTTTACACTTTTTTAATGCAAACAAAGTGACGTTGCAAAAAAAAACATCGTTCTATTCAAATCTCGGCTAATGAATAAAACATAGCGAAAATAACTATAGACTCCTTAAAAAAAAGTTTATATTCTTGTTTAGCTATCCCAGAAACACCCCTCTGTTAAATCTCATTGATGTATTTTAGAAACTTATAAAAAAATTAACAAAAAAAGTCTTTGAATGGGTTGGAGTTTACTATATACAGTATGTACGCGTATTGAGTTTACAACAGGACAAATGGACCAAAAAGTTTTTTCTTATTTAAAAAAATACGAATCACCATGATGAACTTCAATTTTGTTGTACAGGGTGACTCAAAAACACAAAAATGTTATTTTGTGTAAGAGTAGACATACCTTATTTTGCAAGATACAAAAAAAAAGGCATTTTTGATAAAAGTGTTTGCTTGAAAAATGAGTAAGAGTCACGTTATCAAAAATGTATCTAATTGTAAGTATTCTCGAGCACATTTCTAATTAGAGTAGGTATCTACTGATTTCTAAAATAGTAATGACACTAAGGGACATATTTGTCATTGTCTTTATTTAATGAAGTAATTATTTAATGTAAAATGGTTCTCATTAAAATGCTATCTACTGAGCAAAAGGTTTTTATAATAAAATGTTATGGGGATGGTCATTGGTCATGTATCTTATCGCTACGTCATGGAACAATTTAGCGAACAATTTGTAGGAATCCCTGCAAGATAATAATTAAGTTTCAAAGAATTGGTTCGGTTTTTAATCTCAAAAGGAAAAAGAAGAAATATGATAACGATGCTGCCGATGCAGTTTTAGTTCTGCAGTCTGTTAAAAATCGTGCTAAACAGTTAGAAGTTGTGAAAAAAATAATTCTAAAAGAAAATAAAATATTTCCGTTCAATCCACAGTTTAATTAAATATTGGAAGAGGGAAGTGAAGCGAAAAGACTAGATTTCTGTTCGTTGGTAGGAGACAAAATTTTAAATGGAAATATTGATTTTTCTAAGTTTATTATGTTGTCTGATGAATGTACATTTTCTACTAATAGAACTGTAGCATCCCAGCACGTCAGGTACTGATATCCAGAAAACCTTGAATTTAGAATAGTGATACGAAGACAATATTTTACAAAAGTAAACGGTTGATGTGCGATATCTGTCCGTGGCATTATAGGCCCATATTTTTATAACAACACCTGCCAAAAAATGTATTTTCAACAAGATGGTTGTCCTGTACATTGTGTTCCTGAGGTAACAGAAAGGCTTAACCATAGATTTCGTCTAGGATGGATTGGTACAAATTATCCCATTTTGTACCCCCCCAAGGAGCCCTGACTTAACCATGACCCGTATGTTTCTATGGAGCCGTTTAAAACAAATTGTTTATGCTACTCTAATATCAAATAATATTGAAATACTAAAAGGCAGATTTGCCCAAACTGTCCGTTCAATATCCCATGAAGAAATCAGAAATTCCTTCAGAATTCAATATCAGGAGGTATTTTTGAAATGTGATATCTGTATCATATTGCTTTGTTTACTTTTTTTTAGCTTAATAATAATAGCAAAAACTTTAACCAAGTAAGCCTTTTTTTCTTATCTTTCACTTTTTGGTCCATTTGTCCTTTTGTAAACTCAACAATTTTAATTTATCTTTCTTGGTATGACATCTTTTAAGGTATGTAACATTAGAACAAAAATTTGGATTACTTAATTGCTACCTAAAAAATCATAATCAGGATCATGATATACAAAAGTTAAGTAAATGCAACAAGTAAAACAACAATAATAAAGAAACTACATATTATGTGCCTAGTTTAGATAATGGTCAAGTACAGTTTTGAACTAATTCGCTAATAAGTTCCGTATATCAAAATAGGTACTGTATTTAATGTATTTTTTAAATTATCACATTTCTATTGCCGACGAGAATTTCACATGGACAAAAGATTTTATTGTGGAAAACCCTTTACGCCATTATGAAATTATCAATATCGTCCAGGGAATTGAGCATATACGACATCTTAATCCAATAAGCAATTTAGTAACGTACCTACTTTCTAATTGCAGAATGTCTTGCTTTAAAACTCCTGTTTTAAAGCATATAGTTGCATATTTCTGGTTAAATTTTTTTAAATTAATGTAGTAGGTAATAAACCATAATTTCTGTGTAAATTTTCATATATTTAATGACGTTTTGAATATACATAGTCAAGAAGCACATTAATCGAGAATTTTTAATTGAACGCCCTTTATCTCTGAAACTTTCCTTCCTTCTTCGTATTTTGAGAAATTTTAACACTGAAAGTGTTAACTATGCAGTTTGGGACACCCTGCATATTTTCGCTCCTGACAATTTCAAAGTATAACCCACCATAATTTATTTAAATGATATAGAAAAACAATCCAGAATCGATATTTCCTGCCACCCCACAACATAATTATGCCACTTCCTTCTTAGTCACGTTACGCACTGGCAAATTAAATAAGACCCAGGAGTGTGCGCCCGAATTATCGAAAGTTGAAGTGTGTCGGGCCGGCTACTTCCGGTTTTTTTAAACAAAACGTCGCCATGGTGGTAGTCACTTACACCCCTTAACACGTGTACGAATAAATTGCCATTCCATAAATTAGAAAACCTAATTAAATGGTTAGGTACTTAATAAAGTATTGTTCGAACAGGGGTGGAGCAAAGTTGCTAAAGCTGTACAAGGTTCTGAAAAAACAAAAATCGAGAGTAACTTTGCAGTATCTATACGATTATTATCCATTAATGTCGAGAAGTTCTTTTTCATTTAATTAGATACTTCTAGAAAAAAAAACAACTCCTTTCGCCAAACGTATATATCAAGAGATTTTATAAATTTAGTTTTATTTAAACAGAAATATCTCACACTGATATAAAAGATAATTCCTAATAACAAGAATATGAGACCATTCTTCATTCGTAGCGGTTTTAGAACCAACAAGACCGAAATTAACAGCAGAGTAGGTCTAAGATTCTGATAGCGGGTTCGCCCCCACACAGATAAGCCCGAGAACAACAGAAACACGTCAATAATTCCTAGCTAAGGCTAAGAAAGTGCATGGTAATTCTGTAACTGGCGGCGCTCGGGTTCATAGGCCACGACATACTAAACGGAAAACCATCGTATGCCTTAAGTATGTAAAACTTATACATACCTTTGTTGCAGCGACTTTGTTGTTTCGCAGCTTTTGTAATTTAACACAGCCAAACAGCGATTAGAACGATTTACTTCCAACATAAATTAACAATAATTTACTATCGCAACTATCTGTATTAATGAACAAAGCTATTCCACTATTCAACTGAATATTCTATTGGTCTTGGAAAGGCCTATCTTCGTTGATGTCTGTCGGTGTATGGGTGTCTAGAGGGTAGCATTGATAGGCCTTGATGATGGCTGGTGACGAGTGTGATGATGATTTATTTCAGAGAACTGACAAATAGCATTGTAGATTTGGCTGAGAACATCTTTGATAAACTCCTCCAAGAAGACATTGAGATGTAGTGTAAATTGCCCTTGTTCTTCCAAGGTTCAGTAGTTGGTCAATGGATACAAATAAACGTGAAAAGATGATTGAACTAATGGGACTTGGAAAATTGATGTGGCAATAAAATTTTACCTGGATTAGTTGTGTGTCCAAGTTACGGAAAAATGTAACTAATGTTGTTTTATAAGTATAAGTTGTTTTACAATAAATATGCTCTCCAAAAACTTATAAGATTCACTCTTTTGCAAAACTCATTGCCATGGGAGACGAAGTTACTAAAATTTTGACCAAATGATACTATATGTATAAGTGCTTTTTAAATAGACAAAAGATAACGATTTTAAATTTTTTTAAAGTTAGACTTAGGTAGATTCAACTAGTAGATAAAATTTTAAACACTAGATTACGTAGGTAAATCCACATGCACAAACTATCTGAAATCCCACAGATTTAGTTGCCACATTTGAAAGAAGGAAAGATAAGTTGCTCTCAGATTTAGTCAAACGAAGCAAAAGAAACTTATATTTATCCAATTAAGGTGAAAATCGCATTAAGAATTCGCAGAAACCATTCAATAGTTCGCAGGAACCACACAAAATTTATACTCAGAACCAAATTCGTTAATTTGCAAGACTTGTCGTGTCTTTTCGGTAAGATCGGTAATTCACTCAGCTAGTGCACTATGTATCGTAACAATTGTATGAGACACTATAGAGGCAGAAAAACATTCTACACAAAAAATAAAGAGGATGAAATTAGCTAACTTATTAGCCACAAATTAAGAATTGATCGGTGAGATAGGATCTATCTCACAACGTGGTTGACTCAGAATGTGCTTCATAGCAAATCCTTCAGCACCTACTAGTAAATCCCCAAAGAATCCTAGAAGTTTGTTCCTCACTATTTACACTTCGGAATAGGTGGCGCTTTGAACAACTACAAGCGTATGGGTTTGGATGTTGGATATGTACCTATTATTTACCTATTATTTATGTTTTAACAGCTCATAAATATCTAATGATTTTAGAATATCTACGTTCACATTAATATTAGGTGTACTTAGGCATGACTTGGCCATTATCGTAAATTGTCAACAGAACTGTTAAATTTTATTTTTAGTTTACCCTTTATACCAATATCTGTGAAAAGACAAATAATAACTCCATCAAATTCCACGTTAGAGGCGACAGACTGCACATCAGGATGGCAAATTCAAACATGAAGCGATATTTTTGAGTAAGAAATATTTATTAACTGAACTAGCGAACAATGATAACTGGAACATCCAGCTATTTTCAAGTACGCCGCAGAAATACGAAGATGCAGACAAAAATTCGGTGGATTTATCAAATGAAGTTTTAATTAAATCGAGTTTGCTAATGTATGGGATAGTTAATACCTATTATGGGGGGATTTAGTTAATTAATGGCTGACAAAAAAATTAAAAAACGCATCATTTTATATCGGACACTCTAAAAAGTTGCTGACATTCTGAAAATCAATCTGTCTTTGTATTTGTCTCTGTGAGATTTTTGGATAGGTGCAAAATAAATAAGAAAAAAAAAAAGAAAAGTACCTATGCTATAAATTATTAACTTCGGACAATATGGACCTACTTAAAAATATCTTTTGATAAACAAACTGAAAGACCCATTTTGAGGTCTAGATCTTCCGTTTCTATAAACGAACACGTTATTTAATTGCAATAAAATTTCTAACATCATGTATAGCATTATCCCTTCTTCTTCTTCTTCTTCTTCTAATGGTTGGTCCTAATAAGTCCCATAGCACTGCGGCCTGATTAGGCCTATTGTGCGTCCCACTACTAGTCCTATTCAGCAAGTAGATTTGTCCTTTTTACAAAGTCCAAAAGCTTCCTTGCTGATACTTCTCTCAGTTCCTTGGCTTCCAAATAGGGTCCCAGCATATGCAGAGAAGTTTCATCCGCCGATTCACATCCACGGCAGACCGGACTGTCTACAAGTTTTAGCTTATGTAGATGTTTCCTAAAGTGACAGTGTCCCGTTATGAGTCCTGTTACTCTCCTGAGCCGGATTCTGTTCAAGCTCAGTAAATCATTCGCTCTTTCCTTCGAAGGATACTCCATGAGCTCCTTAGAATGGCTATGTCCTGGCCTTGAAGTCCAGTATTTCCTGTGTTCTGTCTCAGTCCATTTGCCCAGAGCCCGCCTGACCACACTGGGAGATGTGCCACAGAAGGGCTCCGGGCCAATGAACTCTGTCTCGGATCCCTTCCTAGCAAGTTCATCCGCTTTCTCATTTCCACAAATGCCTTTGTGCCCTGGCACCCAACACAGTCTGACTGTATTGTTGGTGGCCAGTTCAGTCAGCATTTGTAAACAATCCCACACCAGTTTTGAACTTACCTTGTGTGCGGCTAAAGCTTTAATTGCAGCTTGACTATCAGAGAATATATATATGAGTTTACGTCTATAACCTCTACGTACATTCTCTGCCAGACACGCCATTATCGCGAAGATTTCTGCTTGGAATACAGTAGGGAACTCCCCCAGACTGTAGCTTGCACTCCATCTGGGTCTGAGTCCATATATTCCTGCACCCGTCCCTCTGGTCATTTTGGAGCCATCTGTAAACCATACTAGGCTCCACCTTTCCAGGGTATTAAACCTTTCCTCCCATTTGCTTTGATCCTCTATTCGAGTCTCAAATGGCTTGTGGAACTGAAACCTTGGAACCAACTTGTCAGATACCATCCCAAAAGTTGGTTTCGACATAGATGTGTCTATGATCCTGGAATAGGAACTACCCCTCCAGTCGTTGTTATTCCTGAGTCGATATGCTGCTAGCCGCGCTTCTCTTTCCACCACTATATGCAGCGGTGGTAGATTTAACATGACTTCTAGTGCAGCTGTCGGGATCGATGCCATCGCCCCCGTTATATCTAAACAGGTCAATCTCTGAATTCTATTCAGTTTTTCCCTCGCTGTGGTCTGTTGTGTTTTTTGCCACCATACCACAGCGCCATAGAGAATCGTAGGTCTTACTATCGACGTATACAATCAGTATGACATCTTTGGTTTCAGTCCCCAGGTGCTCCCAATAAGTCGACGGCATACACACAATGTCTGCTTCGCCTTACTCACCACTTTTTCCAAATGCGCATTCCAGGTAAGCTGTCCAGTATCACTCCTAGATATTTTACTTCCCTACTTAGTATTATTTTAATAATTTTAGTTAATAGCTATAACTCGGCAAGGCAAATTCTAAACAACAGTAATACAACAATAGTGCCACATTATCAAAATATATAATTTTTTACTAATTTTGAACTTTAAAATTAGTAAGTTTTGTAAGCATATCACTAATATGCAACCACCTAAATATAACATTTAATACTGAATGCTAATGAAAAATTGCTGATGTTCGTATTTGAGGGGCTTCAAAATTCCTGGGGCCGGTCGTACTACCTTCCTCATATTCGACAACATTGTACTCCTAAATATTTCTCCCAATGCTGGCACCCTGCTACACCACGCTGTGAAAGACCACGTGTCCTATCAGGATAACAACCTACCGTAACGTTTTGTTTCCTGGTACTTCCGTAATCTTGTCGCCAGGTGTCACTTCACGGTAAGCATTCATTTTTTTTTCAGACATATTTATTTCAGTGTGGCTGCGCCAAAACCTAACACTCATTAATATTCACAGATTCTTTGTTGAGATAATTAAATAAATACTTTTTTACAGAAATTACCTAAATTTGAAGGCCATGTCTGCAACTGAATACTTGGATAGGATTGTCGTTCCAACCTAGTCACATGATATAATGTAATTTATTATACGAACTTCTCATATTCTTTCAAAAAATGAGTTTGGGGGCATACAAGTGCCCCATGGTTAATTCCTGTGGACGCTACTGATATAACCCATAGCTAAACAGAGCCTTGATATTGGTAATATTAATGAATTCGTTGAATAGAATCTCGTGAAAAATTACACCAATCACAGCCCTTGAAACAGAATGTTGTGTTTTAATGTAATCTTGATCTTATTGTTTTAATTTTACAGAAATTTCGTTGCCAACATGAAGGAAATAAAATTACTGTTCCAAACATATTTACTGGCCACGTGGCTTGTAATCATTTTTGCAGGCTTTATTAACAATAAAAGCTTGATTTCACTTGACTACAAAAAAGACAACATATATTTAAGGGCAAATATGTAATAAGGAATTTTCACCACGAATAAATTCTTTCAAGAATATGTAATATGTAAAATACTTGAATATTGATAATTATTTACTGAAAATTGTAATGTAAATAACGTTGAAAACCATTAGGAGCTGTTAATTGGTCACGGTTGTGACTGATGAACCAGAATAAGAATTAACAAATCCGACATTCTCATTACTACTTATATAGAGATCCAGTTTATTACCCCATTTTAATAAGTTTAATTAATAGCCAATAAATATTTCCGAGTCTCTTCAGTTCATCCATACATAAGTCAATAAACGCCGTAGAAAAAATGTTTTTTAATTAGGAATGGATTTCCTAATCTACCAGGACCCCACACCGGGTAGGAATAAATTAATATTTCAGGAATTCGGTTAATTTGCATTCTGATAGAGGCTTGATTAAACACTTTTAGCGTTGTGACAGACTACTTCTTAATGGCATGGGCCCTATTGATCTTAAAAATAAATAGATGGAGAATAACATTGGTGTAAATAAAGTATATATGTATATATAAATTATTTTCAAACGTTTGTCTTCGAAGGTTTTATGAATATCAAGATGTCTCCAAGAAAACATATTTTAGATGTAAATTCTCTGTACATGGTGCTTTTCACAATAAATTGTGTAAATTATATAGCTATTTGCAGAAAACGAATATTAACGTTTAATTATAATAAATAGGTCATATTATATTAACTTAATGTAATAAGACTTATTACGTACTTTAAAGGCAATGAATTTTATGTAGACGAGACCTCAATCAAAGATTATATTAATTTAATACAACAGCAGTAAATATTATATTTTTTGTAAGCATTTTTCCAATGTCGTCGAATTTAAAGCTATGCTGGGATAGTTTACACAGATATACTTTATTCCCATGGGTTCACCGTAAAATAACATCATACCAACGTATTCACTATTTACAAAACTTGGTATGATGCACAATCACACCTGTTAATACCTCACCGTGCTTCTTATATTTAACACAGAGTCGAGTAAAAAATTTTAGCATTGCAAAAAACATTCGCTCGCGTTACTTAGATATTTTTTATTGTTTATGTCTACACAAAAGGCTGTATACTGCATTTTCTATACTGTAATCCCATGTCGACCTGAAGATGTAGTTATGTAAGTTTGAAACAGGTAGCACGTAATAAAGGAGTTATGAGGAATACTTAAAAATAAGTTTTAATAACCACATAAACTTTTTAGTTTGAACTGAATACCAGACGAATTTTTAACAATCGAAATCTATCTTACAACTTACACGTTCCAAACATAAGTAATTTTTGTACAGTGTCCATACTTAGAATATAAAGGGTGTTTATTTTAACCTGAAACTTTCAAATATCTCGAGAAATAAGCACTCTAAGAAAAAATATACCTAAATAATCAAAATTAATCAAAAATTAATCAAAATAATTTCGTAGGCAGCTTTCTTGAAACGTAGTATCCGAATTAAATTTATATTTAATATTCAATTCTCTTATACAGGCTAGAGTTACAGATAAAGTTTAAATAATTAATTTGTGATTCCGTTCAAATTTAAAAATCTAGAAGGCTTTGGAAAATAATAAAAATGGAAAATTAGTCAATTATAGACGTTGCTGAGTGTGACCGATAAATAAGAATAAGCCGTCATATAAATTATTTTCCTAATTTTGGAGGAGGAATATTTTCATAATAGTGTAAGTAATTAGTCTTCAGACAAAAATTTAAAATATGAGGTCTGTTCACAAAAATGATGCTGAAGACTAGGTAGTAGATTTTTATTAAAAAAGAATCTCTAAAGTAATTTTCTCAAAAATCGTTTATAAAAACTTGCATAAACTGAATCTTCGTAAGTGGTTCAGCACTTTTCAAAATATCTGGAGAAATAAGCACCCTACAAAGAAAATGTCAATTAACAAAATCAATCATTCCGCGGGAGAAATACATTAATGCTAAAATTTATCCCCCCCCCCTTTCGCCCTTTGTAGACGGAGAGGAGGTAACTTTGGAAGCAGATTTAATCAAGCACTCCTATAAGTGCGAAAGGCTAAGTATCCCAAAAAAGTCGCCTGTTCCTGTGCTATTTTTGATTATTTACAGTGAAAACGTGCAATTTTTTATTTCAAATATATTGCAGAATAGTACATATTACAACAGGTTCTTAGTAGGAGAAATCGAAAAAATTGAGTTTCGTCATAAATAAAAAAAAATGCTTCAGACAAGTCCTACGTAGTTTTAGCCGTAGAATTCGAATCTGCAATAAAAAGGGTTCCTATTTAATATTTTAAAGTTACCTCCCTCCCCACCTACAACGGGTGGGGGAGAGAGGCTAATTTTAGGGCTAATAAATTTTCTGTGCTGACATTTTTTGTAGGATGCTTATTTACAAGTTTCAGGTTAAAAAAACCACCGCTATAATTTATTTTCAAATAGTCGAATTTTTAAACCTTTTTCGATAAGGTAGGTACTATGTGTTTCCTATGTAATAAGGACTAACTAAATTCAGGTTGTAAAGTAAAGCTTTGCAGTTATCAGAAAGTTTTTATATGAACTCTTGCAAATATACAGGGTGTTTCAGTTCAAGCGAATCAAACTTTAACCACAAATAGAACTCAATAAATAATTCAGAATTGCCTTATAAAGTAAGGGTTTAAGTCTCATCGTTTTTACTGTACAGGGCCGTATTGGTCGGTTTTTAAATCTTATTATTTACGAAATCTTTGGTATACTTATAACAAATTGATTCAAATTTGGTGTAGTGTTAACATTTGCACATGTGCACAATTTACTGTAAAATTTACAAATTTTTGTATGTCAGTGGCTTAGGAATGGGTAGTAAAGCGGCATTTTTTTACCCCAACTGCTACGCCAATAACCTAATATACTCCAGTCGGCAGAGGCCGAAAAGTTACTGTTGGTGACATTTTCTTGATAACTCGGAAATAACTACACAGGAACACTTTAAATGATGAGTACAATAACAGGCTAATTTGCTGACAAAGTATTTTATCAGGAAAAAAAGTTATTAACAATTTAATCGTGAAAAAAATTTTTTTTAGTAATTTTCTTTAAATAACTCAGCGGGATGACTTTGTACGAAAAAATGCTTAGGACATGATTTTGTTCGTAATAAAAATAGCTACAAAATGGCGGTGGTCCGATTACGAAATTTGCAATAACAAAGCCGTGAGTTTGAAAAAACGGTAAAAAACGCAAATTTTTTTAAGTTGCTGTAAAAATGTCAATTATAAACAAAAAGTGATAAAACTTTCGAAAATTATAGTTCAATATATATACAACAATGACGCTAATGCCGAAAACCAGGAGAGCAAAACTTTTTGTTCAATAAGGTGTTATACATCATCAGCATCTGAAACTCGAAACGTTGCCAAATTTGTTCGAAGCTTTGCTGACACTTGAAATTTGGTACACACATGGTGTAAATATGCAGAAACCAAAAACAATTTGCAAAATTAAAGTATCTTAATTTTTGCAGTTTTGGTAAGGTTTTATACGTCACCCTAGTTTTATACGTTAACATTTTTTTTTATTTTTGGACGTATATTTATGTATATTTATAAAATATTCCATTACGGTAGATTAGCCAGCATAATTACCTACAATTTAAAAAAATATATATTTTCATCGTTTAGATCCTAAGCTACTTAACATTTTGCGCCTGTTAGCCGTAGTCGTACATTATTCAACATATTAACATAAAACAAAATCGTTCGTGCGGGGTAAATCTTTAACTTTAAGTAAACAATTGTTTAAATTTACTGTTGCATATTTCTAATAGTATACAAGCGCCGAAGAGCGGAGCTCGCGCTCGAAAATGAAAAGTTAAAGGTTTACCCCACACGTACATTTTTGTTTTATGTTGATATGTTGAATAATGTACGAGTAGGTACGGCTAACAGGCGCAAAATGTTAAGTAGCTTAGGATCTAAGCGATGAAAATATATATTTTTTTAAATTGAAGGTAATTATGCTGGCTAATCTACCGTAATGGAATATTTTATAAATATACATAAATATACGTCCAAAAATTAAAAAAACTGTGGCGTTTTAAACTTAGGGTGACGTATAAAACCTTACCAAAACTGCAAAAATTGAGATACTTGAATTTTGCAATTTGCTTTTGGTTTCTGCATATTTACACTATGTGTGTACCAAATTTCAAGTGTCAGCAAAGCTTCGAACAAACTTGGCAAAGTTTCGAGTTTCAGATGCCGATGAATGTATAACACCTTATAGAACAAAAAGTTTCGCTCTCCTGATTTTCGGCTTTAGCGTCATTATTGTATATATATTGAACTAACGTTTTCGAAAGTTTTATCACTTTTTGTTTATAATTGACATTTTTACAGCAACTTAAAAAAATTGGCGTTTTATACCGTTTTTTCAATCTCACGGCTTTGTTATTGCAAATTTCGTAATCGGACCACCGCCATTTTGTAGCTATTTTTATTACGAACAAAATCATGTCCTAAGCATTTTTTCGTACAAAGTCATCCCGCTGAGTTATTTAAAGAAAACTACTAAAAAAAATTTTTTCACGATTAAATTGTTAATAATTTTTTTTCCTGATAAAATACTTTGTCAGCAAATTAGCCTGTTATTGTACTCATCATTTAAAGTAGACCTGTGTAGTTAGTTCCGGGTTATCAAGGTTTGACACACGCCCAACCTCTACCAACTGGACTAATAATAATTGGGGATTCATTTTTAGATCCCGTGGACAATTGTGCTTAAAAAAGGCATAATTGTTGAAAATCGATATAGTGTATCGTTTTACCGAAAATCTCAGTTGAATGATAAGAAAATCTTGAATATTTATCCATTTTTTTACAATCACTAACTAATTTTTCGAATCGTAAGAATAAAATGACAATTCCTGATGACAAATAAGTCTATTATTGCATTGATTAGTTGTTTATTCATGGCAATCATTGTATACGGATACTGTAATGGATATACAGCGCTGATTTAAAATTAATATGTAGGTGTAATTTTTTTAAAGGAATTATATCTGTTTGAAACAGACGGACCATTTAATGATCAAGGATACCTATAATTGCTTCAGAACGACACAAACGAAATTTTAGAGAAGGTGCCATTGAACATGCTGTCCACCACACTGCAGCGCAACAAAAAAATGAGCTCAGAGAAGGAATTCACCACATTACGAATGCAATAATAATACACAAGGGATTATATTTAAAATTTACTAGTTGTTTTGCCGATGTAGAGACATTATTTAATATTGTTTTGAATTCTAAGGTAATAAGTGACATTATAAATAACGTCAACTATTCTTCGGTTAACGATAAATCCATTAGACACATTTTCGTAAGAACAAGCACTTGCATAATTAAATGCCTTCTCACCGAGCAGTTTCAGAAATTTTTCCACTACATGAAATTTTTCCTAAGGGTGCCCATATTTAGGCAACTTACCTGTCATAATTTTTAAACAACTCAAGAATTGCGCTTTCATTTCATCGAACAATCGCTTACGTACAGATTGTAAAAATAAACAAAGAAGAGAATCCAGAGCAGACTTTAATTACCAGCCAAGTAGGAAACACAGAACTGATTAAAACGAATATTAATCAATATACCTACTTCTCAGACCCATCAATTCAGTCTTGACCATCTGTGGACTTCTTGAGAAGCCAAATAACAAATTAATCCATCTGAACCGCCGGGTTCTTTAAATATCGGGTCCTCTACAGCATGTAAATGCCGTCTGAGTAGATCTGAAGAGCGCCCGAAAAAATACTAGGCAATGGTGCTTTTCGACAGAAGAGTTAGAGCTGGAAATAAATCATATTGTACGAAATAATCTCCCACTGGGTTTTTGTAAATTTTGTAATCGTAATTATCGTCCCCATGCCCGCATGCTCAGTGTGGGGTAAATGGAAAGTTATATTGTGTGGACTGGGGTGGGCCCTATCGACTGCATAAATTGTATCGTTTATTTGAAGTACACGGTTTTACTGAAGTGTGTTGAAACATTTTAATTACGCTTGTCAATCAAAATGTTTTGAAAGTGCATAATTTACAAGATAGCGTCTCGGGTGCAGGGAGAATTAGGACAAAATGTTTGGGGATGTTTCACTTGCTGCACTTGCCACGGGATTTTTATCAGTTTATGTAAAAAAGGATATAGTATAATTGGGCAACTTTGTCAATTCAACATACAGGGTGTTTCATAATAACGTATCATAAATTCTAGGGGCAATACAACATAAAAGATAAAACAATTTCTTCTATGAACTATGATCCATTGTTTTTATAGTTTTTAAGATACAAGTAGGCATTCAAGTTAAAATAAATTTGTTGAAACGAATAGTTCCGAAAATAGTTGTACTGTAATTTGGTGGGGATATGTTTTGAAAAGCCCTAAATGGACTGATACTATTAGAATTAACACACAGGATGTTTATTATGTTGCAAAATAGGAATTTTTAGGTCACAACTTTGTTGGTGTTAGGATTTTGGGGATTATAATAGTATTATAATAATACGATTTGTGCTCTTTCAATTCTACACAAAAATTTACTCTTGCCAAAATCAGCTAAATCAATTTATTTTCTAGAAAACGTAAAAAAAATTAAGCAGGTATTATTCCTATAGATCTTGTTTTTTTTTTCTAAAAAAGGTATGTTTAGTTTTGATTCATTGAATATTGATTTAGTCGTAGTTGACACTCGTTTCAAAATGCATTTTTTTAAAGTTTAGTGTTTATGTATAATTTTATTATGCTAATTGTTAATTTTATACTAGGAGTCTACCTGATGAAACAATCGTACCTGAAATGTGGAAACAGAAAGATCTCTTTTTAATAGCTGCTTTTAAGTGTTAGTCCTTGTGGAAGATTAACTTCATTATTATTAAATAGGTATAAGTGTTGTTAAAATTGTTACATTATTTAACAGTTTCAGTATATCATGTACTTATGTGATTTTGTATTAATTCTTTTTGGACATACAATTTTTAGTTTTTATTTTGGATAAATATTTATACTGTTTACTACGTATTGCTGATTACTGGCATAATTCAATACTAGTTGAGGCATGTAGCCGATAGAGTAGCTGTTTCCTTCAATATCAACCATTAGAATCTTGTCTGTTTGGTCTGATAGTTTTTACATACCAAGATTTCTGGTATCAAAAGAACATTATTTGATTTTACTTGATAAGATTTTTTAGAAACAAGTTTTTAAATTTATTTAAATTAGCTTAATAGCTTTAGTTAATAGGTTAAAAAAGTATATAGGGATATTTTAAATATCAAATTGAGTATATTGATCTTTTCTGTGTCAAATATTAAAGTAAAATATCTGGTAAGCTGAAATTCTAGATAATAATTCGGCATTTAAAATAAAAAAGATAGTTTATATACTTTTACAATTTATTATAAAATTCAATACATAGAGTCCCAAGAGGGTTGTAGTGAAAATGACAAAATATCGATAAAGTTTGATGAATTTTTTATTTTTCCTGAGTTAATCCAAATAAAAAAAAGAACAGCCGGAAGTCATCATCATCAACAATTATTTAAAGATGTATATATCCATTAATTCTACATTGCTCTATAGATAGGCCATTTTGAATATTTTCTGCAGCATTAAAACCACAGTAATGCTGAATAAATAGGAATTTGTCAGATCAAATCTACTGAAACTACCTAGACACCAAAATAATTGAGTAAACCACCCGTAAACTACGTAGTACTTTGAAAATAACTTTTTTTTCTTGCAATGTGTAAATATTATATTATAACTCTTTTTTAGTGATATATATTATATTTTTAATGGCACATATTTCCGCACAGGTTTTTATTAAAGTTAAAACCCTCCTTCCTCAAAATAAATGTTAATTTATCTGGATGATTTTTTTAATTGAGGAGTCAATGTTTTTGACATATGAATTCATTAATATGTATTTAAGAAATTTAGTTGCGTCTTTACTATTAAGCATATTGCCAGTTAGTCAAAATTTGTTGTACCTATTAATTATATCATGTTTCATGGTAATGTTAAGTTCGGACGGTCAATTCTGAATGGTACACAATCATTTGTTTGCCAGAAGTCTTAGGAAAAATAAGGGAAACCAACCGCAGAAGATGCATCATTCTCCACCAGAACAATGCGGGCTCTCACACATCGATCCGTTGCCCACCGTACGGTGCCCTGAATTGGCACCCAATAACTTTTTTATTCCCACATCAAAAATAAATTTCGATGCATTCAAAATGCATGTTTTGGAGGTACTTTAATCGGAATGGAAAAAGTGTGTTGAAAATTGGTTCAAGCGCTGTATTGATCTCCACGGAGAATACTTTGAAAAACAATAAAGTCATGTACGATTTTTTCTTCAAAAAAATACAAAGATTATTCCACAATAACTCTTTTTACTTTACGTATTTAGTTTAAAACTTATGAAATGAATTGTCTATCATTTTAAGGAAGAAGAAAGCAATCATATATGTAATTACAATATTTTAGATACATTGTAGGTAACTTTGATAAAGCATCTTATTTTTTTTGTAATTCTACACAGTAGTATCTAAAAAGCTATTTTGTTACATACCTACATATTTAATAATAACTTATCAAAAAGTAGGTATTGAACGTAAAATTTAGATAAAAAAAATCCGATTGTAAACTAACACCAAATTCTTCTAACTCACGAATCAGAAAAATGTACCAACATTATCTTCTGTTAATGCCCCATTCTTATCTAATTTATCTTTTTCTAGATTAGTCCCTGTAAGGCAACACCCAGGCCACTGCTATGAAAGATGGAGTTGTAAACTGCCATCCAACAAAATAAAGAGCAACACAAAATATACTTAAGATTATTTTATTACCCGATAAAGCGTTTTAATTCAACCTCAAACTTCTTTTAAATATAAAGGGCTATTAGCATAATTTACACAAAGATTGTTTTATTTTTATTCCGTATTTTATCAAGTGTAGACGCAATAACTTTAAACGAAATCCTTTTTAAGTAAGAGCTAGGATAAGATACTGATGAAGGAGAGGCATTACTCGGCTAAGGAACTGACTACCGACTTTTTCTCATCGTACAAAATAACACAACAAAGGAGTGGCCACTGTTATGTGATAGAAATACAGATATTTTTGGAATATATTTTTATAATAATACAATAACACTCACAGTAGATACGCTGCTAAAAATAAAAATTGTCATGAGTAACACACTTAACTTAAAACATGGGACATCATAATTTATTAAGAAACATAGTTTATATTTTACTTTTCATGACTTATCTACACCATCTAAAACCACATTAAGTTCTTTTAATTGTTATAGTTACTGGTATGTTCAACACACATGCTTCAGTTTAGAAAATAGTGTTAATGAGAATTTAAAACAGATTTTTGTTTACAGTAAGTTTATGAGAAAAAAAAACAAAAACTAATTAAACTGGCTTTATTACGAGCTTCTAATCCAAATAGGGGAACAGATTTTTGTTATAAAACAAATGCAAATTTCCCACAATGCTTTACAAAAAAAGTTACGTATAAACAAACCTGAAATCAATAGGAATATACATATATTTAATTTTTTCATTCATAACGCAAATATTTTAAGCAATTTTCTTTATATAATTCAATTCACTCCTCGTAAGTATATTGCAGACGTATATCAGGAAACTTTATCTTCATTACGAAAAAAGCAGCATGTTTGGTGTTTTTTTTCTTTAATAAATATTTGGATGCAAATCCTAACATGTCTATAGATTAGAAAATAATTTTTAAAGACCAATATATTATTGATTTTTCAAAGTAATTTCATTATTCATTTATATTAATAGTGACTGCGTCACAAATTTTATTGCTTAATACAGGGTGTCTCGCGATGACGGCCCATTAGAATTATTTCAGAGACTGCTTCGATTTGAATTTTGAAAATTTGGATACTAGTTTTTCGGGTATTCCCTTCTCAACTAAAATAATGGCGTCCGCGTAACGCTTCCGGGTATACCGGAAGTCGCTATCAACTTGCTGATTTGATTGTGGAAGATACCAACACTTCCTTAGTTGATCTAAAAGTATATCATCTAGAAAATCTGCCACAACCGTTTGCAAAATCACAATCAAATCGATTAACAGCTGACTGAAATATTTGAAGATAGATGGATGAGGCGCCTAGGACCGTGGAATTGGCCAGTGAATTCTCCCGACCTCACTCCATTAGATTTTTATGTTTGGAGAGCAAAAAGTTTATTCTACACCCGTTGCTTCAAAAAGGGGATTTGATTGCTCGAATACGAAGAGCGTTCAATGAATTACCTGCAGCTGAAATAGAAAAAGCGGTGACTGATGGTGTTATCTCTAGAATTCACAAATGCTTAGCTGTTAATGGGGGTCATATTGAATGCTTTTTTTATCTTAGTGCATTATTATTATCAACATACATAATTAAAATTGTGTATTATGTATGAGGTTGATTTTTTAGAATTATTTTTAACTTTATTCTGCTTATTGGTGGAAAATTGGAAGATGTCTCATTAAAAACTGTAAATGTTCTACTTAGAAGTCCATTGCAACGTCTGTGAATAAATAATAATAAATAACTGGTGACAGTTTTGTCGTTTGTTTTGAAGTTGCTAAAAATTCCACCGCTATCCTCGCAGGAAATTACATGATTTTAAGTGATTACACAAAAAATAGTAGATAACTTAAAAACTAGAAGAGATAGGTGTAGGGAAGCTTGATACCGTTCGAAAGAGAATAAAATTGTGTATCAGAATATAGAAAAACATACAGGGCGTTCCATTAAAAAAAAACGACTTATGAAGATTTGAAGTTAACTAAACTCGGCATTAAATTTCTAGCACCCTGTATGCAATTAAGCCACTTTGAAAGTATGGATGGGAAGCTTCGGGGTCTAGATATCCCTCCTATAAATATTGTTGGTTTTTCTTTCTTACTATAAAATACACATGCTTTGAAGCTAGTCACTGCTTCTCTCCATTTTTTGAAAAAAATATTAAATATCTGGAAAACGGTTAATTTTAGGAATAGGAAAACTTCATAAAGGTCCACCTAAAATAACACGTAGAATCCAAAATTGCAATAATATATAGGGTGTTCATTTAAAATAAGCAAGTTGATGGCGACTTCCGTATAACCCGAAGTGGTACATGGACGCTATTATTTTAGTTGAGAAGGGCATGCCCGAAAACCCGGAATCCCAAATTTTCAAAATTCAAATCGAAGTAGTCTCTGAAATAATTCCAATGGGCCGTCACCGTGAGACACCCTGTATAGGTGTTACGAGTTTTTAATAACAATTTTTCTTTTGTCTTATCGGAATCAACATGAATTCAATTAGGTTATTGAAATCTTCTCATCGCAGATATAAAATGGTTTCGTTAAGGGCTTCAAATCTCAAAATAAATTTTACCCAACAAAAACAAAGGAGATATAATCGAAACAAATTAACAGCGTATATCACTAAGATGAAGAAGGATTCGATGTATAAGACAATAAAAAAACAATAGAGGCTTCTATCATTTGTTGTGGAGATTCGTCTAAAATGACGAAAACAATCCAGCTTTCCAAATTCACAAATTGAACTATCATTCAGTGATATGCCTTCGTTCACATTGGAGGCATGAGTCAGCGACTTACCACTCGCTCGGTAAATTTCACACAAAATCTACATGTATCTTCTTCTCTATAACCACATGTAAGACTCTTGAAAAGCCCTGATGTTTGCAAGTCTAAAGCCAGAGCCTAACCTAACCTAACAAATTATTGAGGAAACATTACTCAACGAATAGTGTTATTACTTCAACACAATTGGATGTGGGCTTGTTTTAACAAAAAAATTAGTTGATTTGATACTCTATGATTTATTAGAACGTTTTCTGAACCCTAATAATACAATACATTAGGCTATTAGGATGTGAGGTTGGAAGATAGCGAAAATATTCCTGTCAAGAAGAAACCTAATGGCCATTCTGGATTCGTAACCCAATTGACATTGATGTCAGTTAAAAAAGAGTCAATCGCAACTTGAGTATATAATAAATAAATAGGTAATTAGATTCTAAGGAATGAAACCATATAGAACCTGAGCCAAAACCAGAACACTTCTTGGACGAGGAGCTTCATCAGTTACAAATAGTTCTCAAAGGACATGGAGGTATTAACAGAAATATTAAATTTTATCAGTAGGATCTAACAATAGAGAAGTGGGAAACAAAAATATGTCTACCGTTTATGAATGAATGATAAACTAGCGAGACAAACAGGGAGACGCGTTAACATGAGATTAAAGCAACACAAAGAATAGTGTGGACAAAAAGAGAATCGATATAAATAAAATAAATCCAAAAAAACCGAAATAGTTTCTGTCAGGACGAGGTCTTAGAACTACCTGGGATATGGAAACGATTCAGATATAAAAATAAAGGTCTTGAATATCACAGATTAGTGACTTCACACTATACGAAATGCTATGAATCTGTACACAGATTAGATACAAATACCGGCCAGAGGACTTAATCACCAGTTTTATGACTTTCATCGGAAGAAGAAAGTGATGTCTCTCGATACTTCAACGTCTGAAATGACAGAAATGTTTCGACTGTCACAGAACCCTGTAAATCAAACAAAACAATGCGCACTTAGATGAGGTTATGTGAAGGATTTGATAAAGGAAAATCCTTCGACAGAAAATCACTTATCTTCGTCGTCCACAAAAGAATGTATTAATGAATTTATATATTAACCTGATAAATTGTTATGGTCTTATTAAGAACGAAGCCTTATTTTGTATAAAGTTTCACATCAGTACAAATATTAAGACAAGAAAATAGATTCCTGTTTTTAATTAAAAAGTGGTGTAAAATTCCCTGCTGTCTTCTTATGATTTAGCTCCGTGGATGAAAATAGTATCTTTATAAACTGACAGAATGATATATACTTAGATTAAAACAACTTCCACTTTTCATCTGCAAATTCTTTCCGTCGACTTTTTTACATAATTGCCTTTAATTCCTTTTCGAAAGTAATAATATTTTCTCCTGGGTATTTAATCCACTTAAAACGATACACATTTAATTACTATGAAATACATGAGCACAGCATTCTTGAACACAGCTACAAGGAGCAAAAAAGTTTATGATCAACACTGATATATTGCAATCGAATTAAGAGGTGACAATATGAAAGCGGATCTACGTTTTGACTGAGGCGTAAAAATTAATAATATCCGTGACGATTTTACGGCAATTACAAGTAATAAAAAAATTTGGATCATTTATAATATAATTTTATACATGGTGTCCCATAAACACATGATCAAAAAGGTACTGCGACATTCTGTGGCTCAAAAGAAGACGATTTGACTAAGAAAAAATGCCTGGCTCCTCTGCTATTGACTGTCGGGATTTGCGGGAGACCGGGCAAGTTGGTGTTCGAGCCGTTGACCGTGTTTGTCGTCCTCAAGTACGAAATGCAGCCGTTGAGGGAGACGTTTTAAATAGGGTCGCTGAAGATCCAAATATCAGTACTCGCCGTCTAACAGTGGAATTTGCTGTACCAAAAAGTACAATTAATCGCATCATAAGACAGCAACTCCTCCATCCTTATCACGCGACGTCTATTCAGGAGCTTTTACCACACCATTTTGAGGGAAGACTTCAATTTAAGAAGCGCGGGCACGTGATCCAAATTTCACTAGCCGAATTTTATTCACCATTACGCAGAAGAAATTCCTCATGCGAGGCGTATTAACCATTTTCAGATGGAATTTCCAATAAATGTTTGGGCCGGGATCATCCGTGAGATCCTTCTGGGTTTTTATGCCATACCGCGCCGCTTGAATAGCGAAAATTATTTCAATTTTCTGACGAATACCTTTCCGGTTCTAATGGAAGATGTCCCTCTCGATCTTCGTGCTCAGATGTAGTTTATGCACGATGGTGCTCCTCCGCACTTTAGTGCAAATGTAACTGCACATTTAAATAATACTTTTCCACACAAGTGGATCGGAAGAAGAGGGATAGATGTTCCTGTCGAATGGCCACCCAGGTCCCACGACTTAACGCTGTTAGATTTTTTCTATGGGGAGCCTTGAAGAATAAAGTCGAACATGTCTTGTAATTCCACCATCATCTATCGTATCGATGTAACTATTATCCAGTTTCAATAAAGAGAATAATGCCTTTCCTAAGTACGTCTTTACATTTTTTGAGTGTTAACAAAAAATAAATCCAATGAAATAAAATGATATTCAATCCGTCGCATTACGACAGACATTAAAATTGCGACCATTTTACTTACTTTCAATATTGGATATCCTAGGTGAAAGAATTGGCAATTATTATTAGAGAAAGCTGCTTTTTGTAAAAGGGCAGCTTTACTGCAGTACAACTAAAATTGTTAAGTAGCAACGAAACAGAAAACATTTTTTTGCGTAAAAACTATGAATGGTACAAGAGTTTACCAAAAGCACAAAAATCTCGAAAAAGGACTGATGTATCAATAAAAATAAATTGAATTGATTCCAGCTACCAAATAAAAAGTTCTGGTAATTCTTGTACCAAGACACTCAAGAATTTACCAGTAGCCCAAGGCAATTGCTTCATCAAAACGTGAGTTTTACTTAGGAACAAGCCTACACCAAGTTTCATTAAAATCCATCGTAACATTCTCCAGATATTACAAAAAACATATATTTTTTTCAAGAACTTTGACAGTCAATAGCAGAGGAGCCAGACATTTTTTCTTAATGGAAGTTGGGTCAAATCGTCTTCTTTTGAGGCAAAGAATGTCGTAGTACCTTTTTGATCATGTGCTTATGGGACCCCCTGTATATGTACCATTAAAATCGAAAGTAACATGACACTTAACAAAGATATGTCTGAGTAGGTGAAAGATTTAGTAATCAATGCTTTTAATTTTGATAGATAATCAATTTACAAATTATATGGGAATCGATTAGCCATATCAAACTGCTACAAGAGTATCTGTTTTATTTTTTTAGTATTTTCTTCATAAAATAGTGTTAAAACATCATCTAGTTTTACATAATATTATCCCAAAAAGAAGGGTTTTGAGTCAATGTTATAAAGATAATTTAAATGACTTATGCAACATGTTACTTGAGATTATTCAACTATTAAATTATTTTGTTTTCAAAATTCCTATAAACTGTAGCAGCTGGTCAGTATTTTTCAGATTTATATCACGTGTATTCCAACCAAAATAAATCTTTATTTCCGAACAAAGTAGTTTTAGTATTTGTTCTCTGAAGTATAAAAATTTCCTTGGACTTCCAGACACCAGTCCGGTTGCAACAAAGTGGCATTTTTTACAGCGGATTTGCCTATTGTTCAGGCGTTATTTTCGGAGTGAAAGAAACGTATAGAAAAGCAAGAGCAGTTCACTAAAATACGTCTTCCTCATATTTATATGCGAGTTTGTGTAGGTGGCAATAAATATTACATTTATCAAGATATTAAAGTCACCTGGGTAATTGTTGAATTGTATGTGGAAGAGGCTTACGTGTGTCAAAATATTATGACCCATACATCAGACTTAAGGGGCCTGCATTTAGGCCAAGTGAGTTAACACTTCTGATAACTCAATTTGGTGAGATGGGATTACACAATTTTTTTCTTTCGGTGCTTTCTGAAGTATAAAATATGGCGTTCCGGGTGGACATAATGTGCATATTAAAAAAGTAAATTCGATACTTAATTCTTTTCACGAGGTAGCTAGAATTATCGGGTTTCTTGAGTATATTTTAAAAGGATTATGTACGGCCGCTTGCCTCCATTCATATTGAGAATTTATACGTTACCGTGACATTTCCTTTACTGAGCAAATAGAATGAACAATGACAGATGAAGACTATAAAGAAAGATATTCGAAAATTAAGTCGTAAAAGGTTGTCATTTTTATCTAATAATTGTGTAGAAGTAGAAATCATTATTTTTTTAAGTAATTCGGTAAAATACTTAAAGGAAAGTTGCCTACTAGATTCCTTCCAAATATAAAAAGATACCATCAAGCCATAATAAATTTCATAAAAGTATTAAAGAATAATTTTGGATGTGACTATTTTCTTTCTCCATATTTTTCTCGGAATAAACATGCATTTACGTTATTTTTAAAATCAGTAAATACAGTTAGGAATTGTCTTGTCCTTAATATATACAGGCTGTTACAAATTCGCTACTCACTACAGGGATTTCGGAAACGGTAAGAGGTACGAAGTAGCTTAAATGATGGCAAAGTTGGGTAATCAGGGGACCAACATTATGCGTCTAAAAAATCAAGGCTAACATGATTAGTTTTCGAGATATTTGAAAAAAAACGAAATTTTGGAAATACGTTTTTGTTTCATTTCAGCCTTGTTTGAGGTGATATTGAAAAAAGAAGAACACTTTCTCATGACCACTTTTTGCCCTCTATCGAATGCCATAATCAGTTTTTATAGTAACGTTTCGTCTCTCCAGGACCATCATCAACTACATTTTTTAAATACGACCCTAAAAATTTTATTACATTTTTTGCAAGCCTTGATGATTCCCAATACTGTACTGCCTCAGCCAGGACCAGATTCAGACGTTTTGTCCCGAAAAATGCATCTTCAGTGTATTCGTTCCAAATTATCCAAATTTTTTATTTAGATTTCTTTGTTTATTGAATTATCGTACATCGTAAGTATCGTTAGACCCTGTGAAATCCATCTAGTTATTTAAACTATTACCACCACGCGTTACAATAAAACATTTATTATTATTAACTTTTTTCCATCACTTGGTCATACATAACTCAATAGGTTGTTGCGTCAAAATTAAAACATTACAATTTTAATTTTATTATGACAAATTAATTCTTAAAAATGCATATGAACAACCAAAACGCCAACTGAATATTATCCTTTAAAAAATTTCAGTAAATGTTCAAAAACATTTTCATTTTGGCAAAGGTTGAAAATGAAGATCAGCGTAATATTATCGGAATTTATTATATCTGTAACCGCAACTGTGAAATATATGTCAGATGTATATGTATGAATATCCTGAAAAAAATAGATCGGAATTTGTTTGAATTTTGAGCACTCGAGAAGCCTAGAAATAGCTATGGACACGGGAATAAAACACTAATAATGTTTTATTTTAATGCTTGGTGATACTTATTAGTATAAATAGCTAGATGGATTTCACAGGATCTAACGACACTTACAGTGTACGATAATTCAATAAACAAAGAAATCTAAATAAAAAATGTATATAAATTTGGAACGAATACACTGAAGATGAATTTTTAGAGAATAAATGTCTGAATCTGGTTTGGTCTGAGACAGTGCAATATCGGGAATCTGAAGGCTTGCAAAAAATGTAATAAAATTTCTAGGGTCGTATTTAAAAAAATGAAGTTGATGATGGTCCTGGAGAGACGAAACGTTACATATAAAAATTGATTACGCCGTTCGATAGAGAGCAAAAAGTGGCCATGAGAAAGTGTTCTTCTTTTTTCAGTATCACTTCAAACAAGCCTGAAATGAAACAAAAAGGATTTCCAAAATTTCGTTTTTTTCCAAAAATTTCGAAAACTAATCATGTTAGCCTTGATTTTTTATTACGCAACTTTGCCCCCATTTAAGCTAGTTTCTATTTCTTACCATTTTCGAGATCCTTGTAATGAGAAGCGAATTTGTAACAGCCTGTATACATGATATTCTGTAAAATTATTTAACGATAATTACTTAATACAGAAAATATTTCTCATTGTATTAAAAAATTTTATTCTACTCATAAAAATCTTCTTTGTAACGTAGTATGAATAGTTAATATGTGCGAGATATCTTATTTAAGACCATTTAATTATACATTTTAATAGATGTTTAATCTTTATGATCTCAATAAATCTTCTAGAATTCTCTTTAATTTTGTTTTATTACTCTGACATCATATACCTCTATAATTTTGGGATAAAATAAGACTTAGAGTTAATTTAAAAGGAACGTAATATTCCATTAATATTACGAATAATTAAAAACAGTAATTTATAATTTATAAATGTGATTAAAAAAATCGTACTGAATTAATATTAGTTAAAAAAATCATAAAAAGTTACCGAGGTGGTTATTTTACTAAATTTGACTAAACGAGTCAATCTGCTTCCATCGAAATCAAGAAAAAATGTTGTGTAAATCTGAGCATTTTGCACCGTTCCTATAAATCAGTCAGCAATCTCTCTCGTTCCAAGAGTGCATATAAATAGCTAACACTTGCCCCAGATAAATTATGCCACTCGAAGGAAAGACGAGGATCCCAGACGCAGACGAGATCCGACTGCAGATTCGATTTCCGAATTTTCAGAAATAACTCCTTATAACACTTGCGTCAGTTAAGTGGGTGCAGGATTATGGACCACTTCCGCAGAGGAAGAGCAGAAGTCACAGCAGCCACATGTGCGGCGCGATGCATGGTTTGCCCTCATCTACAGGTCGTGAGATGACATCTGGCACGCTTACGAACTATTTAAATATAGCCGGTCCACTTGCTTTTGTTTGTTTTCCCACCAGCCACCCGCACATACTTGTACACCACCAGCGGTGTCTCATTAAAGTTTATTGCTTTCAGTAGATCGCAATCTATCTGCCGCTGTTATTTAAAATACCATAAATAACGTTACAATTACATATTTTGAGAAAAACCTCTCAGGTTTTTTCCTTTGGCATCCTTAATTTTACACAAACTTGAGGATATAATGAATAGTTCCAAGATTTTACTAGTTTTTTATATTATTACAAATAAAAATTGAATGAAACAACCGATTTTTAAATAAAAATAAATAAATTACAGTATCATGAAAGAATAATTGTAAACTCTGGTGCAGGAGATAAGCGCTAGTATGAAATTTATCCAGGAGGAGCCACATAAGGTTTTTGACATTCGTGTATTTTGTTGTCATACCATTTAGCTAAATAAATCTGAGTTATACTAAAATATTCGTATAAATAACGACGATATGCCAAAACAATCATCGTACTACTACTTAGAAAAGTAAGTAAATACAAAAAAATGGTCAGAACAAATACTAAGTTCAAAAAACCTACACATATGTAGGTAGTGCAAGAATGGGATAAATGACATATAACTAGAGCACATATCTAACCCATATGCGACACTCCTTTGATAAGGCTCAAATGCCACCGTTGACCTCGTCCATTTAAATTGGATGCCAAACGTTGCCAGATTGGGCAATAGAAATTTATATCTGAAGAAAGTGTTGCCAGATTTAAATATTGAATGAACATGAACATAAAATGTCTATACCTGTATTTATCATAATTTTCACTTAATTGGGATGATAAATTAGATAACTAATGATTTAAAATAAAATTGCTAAGTGTTTATTAATATTTTATTAAAATTAAATAATTACAAATTGCACATAATATTTAATTTTACATTTTTTACATTAGGAGTTTTACTAAAATTTTGATTAATAGACTTTATATGGTAGTAAATTCGCAGTCTTACAAGTAACTTTATTAAATAGTCTAAAGGAAAATTTGGACAGGGATGTTAAACTGGAGGTATATCTTTACAAAACTTATAAATGGTGCTTCCTGGGTAGTTACAAATACAATTATCAACCAAATTTACAAATATCATCTCATTGCGTAATGAACATAGAAAATAAGTCATTTGGGGACAGTAAGCTTCCAAAAAGTGTAACACTAGTGTCATAAGCTTTTTTTCTAACAAATATTGTTGTTTCATTTAGAATGTTGCCTTCTCGAGCAAACTGTTGACATAAACTACATGTATAAATTTTAAGACACTTTTGGAGAAGGTAACCACAAACATAATTAAATGAATTTACTTCTATACAACTCGTATGTCTATAATCAATGTTACCTATAACAAGAGATTATCTGTATGTATCTTAGTGAAAAGAGTTAATGATACATTTTTATATGAAAAATTAGCAAGGGACATTAATATTTCAAAAAAATCTTCCTTACAATTCATATTATCGGTATAATAAACATTTTTTTAAAAATTGTACAAAACTGTATAGCAGTGGGATTGACAGCATTGCCACTTTGTTGTTTGTCTAACACTACCAAAGAAATTTTCTAAATTATCTTGATTTATATGATTTGTCAAGATATATTTAAAACCTTTATTTTGTAATACTACCCACAACTGTAATAATGAATTAATTGTAATTAACCAACATTTTATAAACTTCAGCTGATTCGTAATATCTTTGTTAGATGATTTCTTAAATGCTCTTTGTTTGCCAAGAAATGTTTTAATATCAGCTAAAAATTCTACTTGATTTGTATCCTCCGAAAATGCATAATCCAATTTAGGTGTTGCATTCATATTTCTGGAATTGAATAAATTAAAAAGTTTATGGAATTTCATTATGAAATTAACTGTTCCGGTAGCTTGTTCAGGTAAAGATTTAAAATAAACATGATTATCTATACCTAACGTGACGGTATTATTTAACTTTTCTGTAGCAAGAGCTACATTCATTTTTTGAAAATTGGTAGGGGACAAATGTTTTCGCGATAGTTTTGGAGCCATTCGGTTAAGTTTATTTTTGTCTTTTTCGTAAAAGTCTTCAATGTCTTTCCAACAAGCGCTATAATTGTCCCATTTAAATGTATTGTTAATGAGATTATTTCTAGCAGCTTTTATTAGGTGACATGGGTCAAAATAATAAACTAATTGTTTATTCCCTAATTCAAACAAAGAATTTTGGGTAGTTACTACTAACTCGTTAGATAAGTTGATAAAATTAGATCCCAAGTCAGTTACCAATGCTACAACGTCTAAACCAACATTTGTTAATTTTTTTATAATATTATTTAATACATCTTTAATATCCCTGGCGGGAAGACTGGTTTCTGAAAATGTATAACACACACCTTGTTTCCATCTGCTTTGAATGCCAGAAACCATGAAAACTGCTGCAGAACTAGCTGGCACTGGTTTTCGCTCCTTTCCATTATCGTGTATTCCAATAATTTCGTCCCTAATATATTTATAAAATATATTTTTTTTAATTGCCATTTCATCCACAGAAATGTAACAAATTTTATCCTTGTCATCCTTTAGCTCCAAAATACTAAATAACGTTTCATTTATTCCAGTTCCAAACTTCAGATTTTCAACAAATCCTTGTAAAGTTCGTAGAGAAGGAAAGGCAAATGTTCTTGAAAGTTGTCTGTAACATCTTGGACCCGAAAAATTAAGTTTTAAACAAAACTGTTTCAATTCTTCAAAGTACCTTTACCCCTTGTTTCTTCTATGACTTTGTTCCAATTGGCCTTTTATAAATGATGAAATTTCAGGTGAGAAAAATTTATCACACATTGTTCTAAAATCGTCGACAGTGTATGGTTTTGAGATGTCTAACTTTGTTTTTAGTTCAGCGTTTTAAATTTTTAACTGCTTCACCTCTTGTTTCAATATTAACCGTTGGGGGCTGGTAAAGAACTGTGAAGTTTGTACCGATACTGGTGATGTTTCTCGACACTTTACTGGATGTATTGCCTCCATTATTAGAATGTCTTGGAAAACGCGTATACCTCTTGCCTTACTGATACCAGTAGATGTTGATGGTTCATTAACATATGTAAATAACAGTAAAGTAATTTATCTTTCCATACGATGTGTATTTTAGGAGAAAAAAAAATTAAATTAAGAAATATTAATTCCAGTAATCAGTCGAAATATTTATTTATATTAGTAAAATAAAACGGTAATATTTTCATTTTATAGAGTTCATTAACAACATTTTTCATTATATAAAAAACTATTTGATAAAAGGATTAACCTACTGAAAAGTTTGTTGTTTTACACATAATTGAAAAATACAGCACGTAAGTATATAGTGTGTCCCCGGATGGAGTAAACAGGTATGTAATCAAACATACAGGGCGTTCAAAAAACTTCTTTGTTCTTTGTTGACTAAACCCCGTATTTAAGCATTTTTCGAGTTTTAAAACAACTTTGTTAAATAAAGTTTTTAATATATAAAAATAAAAAATAAAGGCACTTTGCTAATACAAATTTTTACATTTTCAAGTTTTCCGAACGGCCTGTTTGTTTTATTATATATCTGATTACCACTCATGGTTTCCTAAGATAAGCAAAACTTTTTATCAAGCATAACTATTTTTTTAAAAAACTAACAATAAAAAAGTTTACAAGAGTGTTACATCCGGGGATACACTGTATATGTAACATTAAACCTAATTAGTTACCTAGTTTAGGTACCTACTTTGTTTCAATGAAATTAAAATATTTTACTTGATATACCTATCTATAACAGCTTCAATAATTTACTTATCAGAAGTTTCATAATTTCTGTAATCCTTAGGTATTGCCGTTGGCAGAAGAGATTTTTTTTCGAATACGTTCATAAACATATAATCTTCAAAATGCACACTGCAAATTCGATAGTTATGTAAACTCGAAATAGTTTTATCCATTAATTCTGGGCGTCCACATTTTTCTACCCAACTTTGACATCTAAAAGAGCAATTTATATTACAAAAATTTAATACTTAAACAATTTTTATAAGAAATTTGAGATTATATATATAAAAACTAATAATTATACTTACAATTGTTCCTCTGTAGGAAACCGGAAAAAGTGTATATTTTCGTTTTCTGTCTTGCATTTCCGATACCGATTTAGGCATCCTTTGTAACTGCAATTCATTTTGCCTATGATATAACAATACTCGCCTAATAACTGTTAATTAAAACGCCAAAGTTTTAAAAATAAATAACTGTACCTAAATGCACTATAAACACCTTTTTACAACACTCCAACACAGCTAACTGCCACAATCAACAATGTTTATGAAATGACTGTGGGGACACTAATCTCATGGTACACCACAATTTTCAAGGAAATAATTAAGCAGTACCTCCATGTAAATATTAAATGAAATTTAAGTATGTAACCCTCATTAAGAGTATTTGCTGGTGTAATTAAATCTAATCCATTAACAGACCTAATCCAGGGATAATGAACAAGACATCGGCAGGTAGTCCTAACAGGTAATTTTAGGACATATATTAGTTATCGAATTGCACTTCACTACTTCGTCTACTTCTCGTGGGTGGTTTTGCAGTGTACAGGCTGGTCCATTTTCGATGGGATTTCAGGGTATCTCAGAAACTACTAAAGATATGATAAATCTGACCACACGTTCTCGGGCTCGATTTTCAAAGCAAACTTGACTGTCAAATCAGAAATTTACTATCTTCATTTGTTTCTGAGTTACAGGGCGTTTCTCGTTATTGTTACACTTTTGGACATGTCTGTATCTCAGCTGTTAAATAAGTTAGAGTTAAAGAGAAAAGTGCTCAAGACTAATTCTTTGGCGTAGAATTGAATGCAGGTATTAATTTTTAGTAGATCTTACGATTCCGGAGTTATGACCCAAAGTTATAATTTTTTAAATGAAAATCGTACCTGGTTATGACCTAAAAAAAAATAGAGATTTATTTTTGCTTTTCAGCAATATACCACATGCTATAGTTATTTTTCCGAACACAGAAGATACGGGGTGTTTTATATATAAATTCGATCCTTTTTTACATTTTAATATGGCTGGCTATGAAAATACATACAATACTATAATTACTTTTCTATCTTACTTTTACAAAACTCATATCTGTTGTAAAAATATGACGTTTGTTTAAAATATATATTACAGATAAAAAAATACAGTTTTCAAATTTTTATTCCACTTCAATTGAAGTTACAATATTAAACGTAAATTAAACAATAGTAAATACCTACATCAATGAAAACTTTCAAAAATGATAGCTAAATGTTCAAATTGCCGTCCCTCAATTGTCACACATTTCACGCATCTTCTGGCAACGCTTCGGGTAGCATTCATTAAATTTATAGATATTTGAAATATTATTAAAAGGAATTTTAAATATAATGTCTTTTAGAAAACCCCGAAGGAAAAAATCCAACGGACTCAAATCAGGTAACCTAGCTGGCCATCTGATCGGTCCGTTTGTTCATATCCACCTATCTCCTAAAATTTCGTTAGTATTATTATTAGTATTATCACACGAGTATATGCTGTGCATTTAAAATAAATGTCATATAACAACAGATATGACTTTTGTAAATGTAAAAATTATAATTTTATCTGTATTTTCATAGCCGGTCATATTAAAAAGGAAAAAAAATATAATTTATATATAAAACACCTCGTATCTCCCGTGTTTGTAAAAATAATTATAGCATGTGATATATTGCTGAAAAGCGGAAAAAAATCCCTATTTTTTTAGGCCATGGTCAGCTACGATTTCCATTTAAAAAATATGACTTTGGATCATAACTCCGAAATCTTAAGATCTACTAAAAATCTAATATCGGTATTCAATTCTACGTCAAAGAATTAGTCTTGAGCAGTTTTCATTTTAACTCTAACTTATTTAACAGCTGAGATACAGACATGTTAAAAAGTGTCATAATAACGAGAAACGCCCTGTAACTCAGAAACAAATGAAGATAGCAAATTTCCGATCTGACAGTCGAGTTTGCCATGAAAATCGAGCTCGAAAACGTGGTGTCAAATTTATCACATCTTTAGTAGTTTCTGAAATACCCTGAATTCCCATCGAAAATGGACCAGCCTGTACAGTTCATATCTGACATTACCAATTTCCTCTTGTATATCACGTATTTCTTTTATTGCAAAATAAATTATTTGTTACCTAACCCACAATCCACACATGGCTATTAAATGTAACGTCACTAACGTAAACATAACCAGGCTCTCAGGCATAAACATGTTCGGAAGTATTCGGGCTCTTATGGGTAACGGATTTAATTCGCACAGTTTATGCGGGTAGTATTATTTTATGGCCAAAATAAACAAACATTCTATTTTACTTTACAAAATTTATATATCCTAAAAGTTTTATATTTCATATATAATCTGTTTATTGCCGAAATAATATCAAATCGGAAAATATCATCTGACGTTGTCAAATAGCTGTTCTGTTTCGAATTATACCCCAATATACGCATGCGTCCGGTCCCTTTAACTTGGATGTATCTCCATTCTTGTTGCACAAAGTAGTTCTATCTCTCTCAGTGTCGCATATGGGTTAGATATGTGACTAGAGCTGTCATAATTGGCCGCGTACCAAAGGCGTGCGGATCGTCAAAATAAAATAAACTGAACAATTGTTATAAGATTTATGTCATTGTATCATTGTGAAACATGTAAATTGTTTTACGGATCGTTACCATCGGTTCCACAATCTGGATGGCATACGTTATAGATCGCATCATCAGGTATGTTTCTACCTTTGTTTCAGCGAAACTTACACGCGGCGGTGATAAAATATCTTAATCTGTAGAGAACGACCTTTCGACATCTACTGATGTAATATTTGCATAATTAAATAATCTAGGTACAAGGTGATTCACTATATTTTGACCCCCCCGTTTAACTTTTTTGTTTTAAAAGTTATAAAAAATGTGAAATACAATGGTTACACGATTTTTTATGAAATTTTCGAAAATGGTAGTAGAAAAACAAATGAAGTCCAAACAAAATAGCCGCGGATGTTAACTTTGTTAATTTAAATGGAACTGTATATTTTTACATATTTAGATAGAACGTTCCCTGTCTAGTATAAACATATAGGGTTTGTTGGGTTCATCTCTTAAAAAATTAAAGGAAGGTATTTTATTAAGAAAATATAACATTTTGTAATTGTTAGACCTCTTTCACGCATTTCTGCCTTTTTTCCAATTACGTACGGATTTACAGATTTAGTTGTAATATTATGATATATCGGACATTGATATAGTCCAAAATGCTTATATGTATTCTAACTATATCTCACTAATTAGGCTGTGAGAGGCCTATTTACTCATAGACAATGTTATACGGTACGCCGTACAGTGACAGGTGGTAATGTCATACTAACATTGTTATTGATTGACAGTTTGTATTATTATTTAATTAAAATGGGTTACACAGGAGTGGAAAATTGAAATATTATTAGGAATTAAAATAGAGTAATAACTTACAATATGTACTTTAATTCCAATAATATTTCAATTTTCTACTTATGTGTAACTCATTTTAATTAAATAATAATACAAACTGTCAAATAATAATAATGTTGTCGTGACATTACCTGTCTCTGTTACGGCCTTCCATATAACAATGTTCATGAGTAAATAGGCCTTTTCACGGCCTAATTAGCTTTAGCTAAAATACCTATACGCATTTTGGACTATATCGATGTCCGATATGTCAAAGTATATTACAACTAAATCTAAATCCTTACGTAATTGGAAAAAAGGCAGAAATGCCCGAAAGGAGTCTAACAATTACAAACTGTCTTATTTTCTTAATAAACTTTCTTTTCAACAAACCCTATATGACTATGCTCGACAGAAAACGTTCTATCCAAATATATAAAAATATACATGGTGTTCCAATTAAATTAACAAAATTAACATCCACGGACGTTTTGTTTTTCTACTCTCAATTTCAAAAACTTCATAAGAAATAGTGCAACTTTTGTATTTCATATTCTTTTATAACTCTAAAAAGAAAAAAAGTTAATGGAGGGGTCACAATATAGTGTATCACCCTGTACTTCCAAGCTGGTCCGGCATGGTAATTCCCAGTCGGGGTTTTATTTATTCGAGAAAGAATGAAATGTTTTATTATTTATTATATCAAATGGTTGGTAACATACAATCAGTATGAGGATTAAATCAAACATAAATTGAATCTTCTGTTTTTTTTTTATACATGTGTTGTGCACTCTTTAATACTTATTACTTTTTGTTTATTAATATTTATTTTAAACGTTTTAATACATATACAAGTACGTATATACTGCACTACATTATCGGTTATATTTTTTCAATAAAACAACTACTTACCGGTAAATTTGTTTTTTTTTTAGTCAGTATAGTACGAATTGTTTGTCGTTTATTAACACTAACTATGCCCAACATAATTACACAAAATTTATCAAAAGATAGCTAAAATCGTAAAAGGAATCGTTCAATTACAGGCGACTACAGACGACATCAGTTGCAGAGGATAAGTGTTTTTTTCTTATAGTTCGATTTCTGTTAAAGCCAGAGGTTAAATATTTTGTAATGGATTTATACCTCAATTCTAATTCAATTTATACACAGAATCATTGATTTACCTTTGTAGTAGCGTTTTTCTTATTATGAACCAAATTATATTATGTGTAATAGTAAAGCATCATATATTTTAATAAAGCACAATGTACTTACTTGAGATGCTATATGTTACCTCGTGAACAAAAATGTGTATTAAGAAAATTGTAGTAACGTAGCATCTCTTCTTTCGTTCTTTCTTTGTTCAGGTATTTGAGGAATAATTTAATATAAGTAGGTACTTAGGTACTGCGTGTAATAGAACATTACAACCAAATATAAGTAATGATTATAGTGTTATAGACAAATAAAAAACAGGAATAAGAGTTTTCTTTCTTAACTGATATTATCCAAAGACTCCACGATACTTCAGAGATGTAGCTAGTGTGAAACACTGTTCTCGATTAATTCTTCGACAAGAACAAACTTCAAACTTGACGCAGTATAGTCTCTCACATATGTTTTGACCTAAATTGAATCAATGGTGTCGGAATTAATAAATTTGAGAAGCTGCAACTGTCAAATTGTTTTACGTCAAAGGGATTTTTTGCTGAAATAGATAGACCATATTGCAACTGAGACAACTGTCTTTTGAAGTTTCCACGAATTAGTGTCCAGGAAACAACATAATGAAAAAACATGAAAAACTTAGATGATAGCCCATATATGACTTCAACCACGCAATTGTACAAATATTCTTTCTAATAGCAATGCTAGGAGGTTGTAGCATTTTACTTTTAAATTTAGTATCTTAGAAGGACAGTACAACAAACACAAAAGTTCGTTTGGAAATAGTCTATCCAAATCTGTATTCGAGATTCAACAGCGACAGCAGATACACTAGGTGCACTCTAAGTAAATAAGAACAATTTAACGGTTATTAATCATCACGATACTGATAAAAATTGTATACCAGTTCAACCAGTTATTTGATACACCTGATTCCTCATATTTTTAAGAATTCCTTTTCGTTAGATTGATGGATGGATTTTTAAATAGAAAACATGGTTGGACATATTCAAATGCAATTTTTGAAAAGTGTATTTAGCTCATTACAATTTTTAAAGTAGATATGAATAACGGTGTATTTGATACCAAAATGCATTCCGATTAAATAAAAATTTTCTGGTTCATGATACGCATGTTCATATATTTTTTAAATCACTTGATACAAGGCATATCCTCATATTTCAGATCCAAATTCTAAAGGAAAAGATGATCTAAAAACATTGGGAACAGAGATTTTCGGATAGAAAAAGACTGATAAAGCTCAGTTGTTACTAAAATCTGAAAACCAACTCTAAAAAGAAAATTCACTGACGGTCAGGGTGCTGAGTGATGATCAACAAATTGATATTCAGCGTTTGTGTATCATTTAACATGAGCCGCTGATGAGGCCTCAAGTATTGATAATATTGCTATATTTGCAGCTTATGTTCAGTTTGCCTCAGCTGGCAGATATCAATTGTCTTCAAAAAATATTTAATTCCTCAGCTTCGACGATTCAGCATGAGCCGCAAAATGTATTTTTTAATAAATAAAGTCGTGTCCGAAACGAGATGCTATACGTAAGATTGCACTATCGCTTTTGGGCAAATTAAAATTTTCTATCGTTATAAACAGAGGCTGCTCATTTTTTGAGCCTCACCTAAAATTGCAGAATTTGATGGCAAGTGACTTTAATTTGTGTTTTTTTATTTCTTCGCTCAAAAATAAAAAGAGGCGGCCATAAACTCATTGTAAGGACACGTTTTTGTGGTGAATTCAAATATATAGTCGCATAATAAGAAACATGCTTTAAACTTACTGAAAATGGAACGAAAACTCTCTAACGCACTGAACAGATTGATATAAACTAACCACTATTTATGCTATGGGTAAAGATTGTCATCAGAATCCAATAAAATTAAGTCCAATAAATCATCTGTTTTATTATACAAAGCAGATAACAATTCTTCAAGCTTCAAACAAAATATTTATTTTGACACTATGTTTAAAATTAAGTTCATCTTTAAATTTTATTTAAACAGACGTAAACTGATTATACCAGAAATAAACTTGTAAATTTAGAGGTAACAAGCATTTAAAGCAATGTCGGGCAGAAAGGGATGTGTTTTAACATAAACGTAGAAACAAATGATACGTCAGTTAATTGGAAAGTCACTTAAAGGATCGCCTTTTAAAAACTACTTGATATAACCTAACCAAAAACAGTTATGCAATAGTCCTTCTGTAGAAAGATAAAATATTTTCATTTGAAAATTGAATTCATTTTGCAGATGTAACAGCATAACTAAAAAAAAATTGTATTATTGATTTGTATGTTTGTATGTATTTGTATGTTGATTTGTGTATTGAGTATGTTGATCGGCCAAAAGAATACTGCCATGAAGGATTCAAAATCGATGATATCAATTCCATGAATCTGCACTTACGCTTTATATATTTGGCAGTAATTGGCACTACACTCGGTTTGAATTGGTTTTATCGTGATTCTAATCATAATAATCAAAGATTGACAACTAGGTACCTACTTAAATAAAGAAATACCCAAACAAACAGAAAAAACTAACGCTCTATCACAATAAATCATTTTACTCGTTTTATATGTAGTACATATTTTTATTTTATTTTCAAACCTACAAATGTATGCACAAACAAGTCCATTTGGGTAATTACGTCTAAATTCTCAAATGAAAACTGTGTAGGCTTAATGCTCACAAATTGAAATTAACCTAAAACATGAGCGCAAAAGGCAAAGTAGAGCTCAGCCCATTGTGCCTAATAAATCTTCTCAATCAAAGAGGGGACGTAAATCAAACCATGATTCGTACCAGAAAATTATTTCCAGCCGTGGAAGTGGTAGACATAATAAGTATGGTGACTTCAAGATATATGATCTGACATATGTATACCTTCCTGTGGAAACAGTGAGGGTCTCTGCTGGCAACAAGGGATTTAATGTGAAAATTATGGTAATACCGGGGAGAACATCTCTACTGAAATGCTTCTCAGAAACGTATCATTTTTCTCAGAAATGTCGCCAGTAACGTAAAAAATTAACAGAATTTTTTACAAACTTTTTCCGTTTGTAAATTGTCGAATATTGGCAATGCAACGTATTTCCTTTCTAAGAATCAACTTCAATATTAGATCGATAGAAAAACTTCTAGCTGTTGCCTACTTCAGTCCTATCATTTAATTCGTTCATTGTATCTTTCGGTCAACTGTTATGTTAACAATGTTTGGAGTCTCTCGTAGAATATTTTATATACAGGGTGTCCGAACTAGAATAAGTTATATTTCAAGGACAATTTCATTGAATGAAGATAAATTGATTTAGATCAAGTTACCTTAGTCCCTAAAAGTTACTGAACTTAAATAGAGTAGAATTTGTTGTTCGCAACTTGATATATACAGGGTGGTCCGAATTTTATACAGGAAACTTCAAGGGCAGATAGATCTCTTTAAAATAATATGTGTTTGCCTTATAAACATAAGTCTGGAACGGCCTCGTTTTAGAGATACAGGTTGTTGAAGTTATTAAAAAAAATTGATTTTTTGCTTATATCTCCGGAATCTATTAACCAATTCCAATAAAATTTAGTACAGATAATGTATGATAGTAGGCCTTGTATTTCCAAAAATATGAGCTTTAAAGGTTCAACCAGTGGTGTACAACTGGACAAGGGTAACCCCCTTTTTTACAGAAAAACCTAAGCCACTGCATTTTTTACATGTCATTGTAACTGATTTATATTTTAATGCACAAAATACGTAAAAAAGGTGACTTTAATTTTTTCCTTAAGATTCGCCGTTCTCAAGTTATTCATACCAATTCAATCCCCTTGTGGTAGACACTTCTAACGATAATATTACAAGAATATTTGTTTATGTTTAAAAGTAAGTGCAATTTGTAAGCACATCAACAAAATTATTTACACTCCTTTCTACACCACCTGTGAGGTAGTGTGCGATATAAACAAAAAATCATTTTTTTTTAAATCTCAGCACCCTGTATCTCTAAAACGGGGCCGTTCCAGACCTATGTTTATAAGGTAAACACATATTATTCTAAAGAGATATAAAGTTTCCTGTATAAAATTCGGACCACCCTGTATTTTGGTTTATTTTTATTTAAGAAAAGACCTTGACGTAAGGTTCATTCATATTCGGACACTCTGTACAGGGTGTCTCAAACTCGACAGTACGGGCCTATTGCGAGGATACAAAAAATTTAAATAAAATTTGGGACACGTGGTGTTAAATGGGATGAGGTAAGCTCCATTTTTAATCGAAAGTATTATCTTTGGGATTTTACAGAAACGACTAATGACACCATTATATTTTTTCCAGAAACATACTCAAATCTTTTTCCTGTTAAAAAGTACTCTTTTTTCTAATAAATTTTTATTAGACATTTTTCTGTATAACTTCCCATTTAAAAGTTATCGTCCTAAAGAGTCTCAAAAGAAATACCACCTAAAAATCACATTAGAGGTGGAGGAATCAAGTAGTTGTTGGAAAATAATTGAATGTTCGTTATCTAAAGTGCATAAATGTCACAAAATACTTGTCACTGCTCAATACGAACGTCAAACGTATAACTTTTGTGTTTACAAAATGTTTTCTCATTCAGAAAAAGTTAATATGTTGCTAATTTATGGCGAGTCACAAAAAAAAAATCAAGAAGAGCTGTAGAGTTATATCGAGAAAGGTATCCAGAGCGTTCCATTCCTGATCATAGAAGATGGAGATGGAGAAGATTGGAGGCGACCTTGCGACGAAATGAAGATGCAGGGTAAGAAACAATGTTAATACAGCTAGACTGTTATAGTATTTCGAAAAAAAATCCTTGAAATTCTATACGGCAGGCTAGCCAGGAATTGAATTTGGATAAATCAGCCGTTCAACGAATTTTAAAGACCAATGCGTATTATGACTACAAAATTCACAATTTGGAATATTTGCATGAGCGTCACATTGAAAACGGAGTTAATTTTATAGCTCAAATTGTAGTAAATGTAGAAACTGTTGATCAAAACCTCTTTCGGCACGTTCTTTGGACGGAAAAAAGTCGGTTTGTCAGTAATGGTTTGTCAAACAGACGCGACGAACACTACTGGTTCATTGAAAATCCCCACATTGCAAATCCATTCCAAAACCAAGGCTATTTTGGAGTAAATATGGTGCGGCATCATCGGTAGGCCTTTAATTGGGCCTTATTTTTATGAACATACATTGAACAGCGTGAGTTACCTTTTCCTGCACTTCTGGAGATTGTGCCTTTGCAGCTAAGGAGAAACCTGTGGTTTCAGAACGATGGGGCTCCACCCCACAAGGCCAGGATTGCGCAGCAATATTTAGATAACACTTTCCCAGAAAAATGGATTGGGTTACCAGGTCTAACACGCCCCAATTTTTTTTATGGAGGGTTTTAAAAAATAAGGTTCGCGAGATATTAAAAAATCATAAACGCTTGTAATGAGTTAAACGGCGAAATGTTAATAAACGCAACCCACAAAGAAGTCAGGCGAAGATTGAATATGTATCTTGAAACGAGAGGAATTAAGAGAATAAACTATAATGTAGTATGAAAGCGTTTGTACCATTTTTTAAGTATAGTTATTGTTATCATCACCTTTTGTTTTAACTGTATTAAAAAATTATCAAGTTTAAACTTTTTATTTATTCTTAATGACATTTATGCACTTTAAATAACGAACAGTTAATTATTTTCCAACGGGTACGTGATCCTTCCACCGCTAATATGATTTTTAGGTTGTATTTCTTTTGAGGCTCTTTAGGACGATATTGTTTATAACTTTTATACGGGAAGTAATACAGAAAAAAATCTCTAATAAAAGTTTATTAGAAAAAAGAGAGCTTTTTAACTGGAAGAAAATTTGGGTATGTTTGTGGAAAAAATATTCTGTCAAATCTCTGACATTTTCAGAGTATTAACATTCTCATTAGATCTGCTTTGTCTGTTGTGATAGAACAAATAACATCTACATTAATTTTTAGTTAATAATACTGTGAGAAACAACTACTCTGGGGACTAAAGCACCGTCCAACATTGAATTACATCCACAATATCTAATAAACAGGTAAGATCATTCGCCAGATATTAGTGGGATAGATGAAATGAACGACGAATGATATAGCTATTTGGATGTCTATCTACTGGCATGTTTTTAAGCATGGGTGAGATATTACCCACAAAGTATGTTATATCTTAAATAACAATAATATTCAATAACTACAAGTATTGCTTTGTACCTACGGACAAAGTATGACTTACTAGTTTTTAGGTACCTACTATGGAAGCAGGAGAAATAAAGTTTTAAACTAATGGTGTTATGAGAAACAATTACTCTGCTGAGTAGCCCTGTCCAGCATTGATTTGCATCCGCAATATCTAGTAAAGATCTGTATAGTTGATCTTTACTCTGATTTACTAAATATATGCATTCAACGTTGGACAGGGCTTTAATCTTCAGAATAATTATCTCCTCATTACTTAAAAACTTTACTATACAGTCATGCTTTCATAGTAGCTACAGATTAGTAGGGCGTTATTTATCAGTAGGTATAAAACAATGCTTTGGGCCAATGGTCCCAAATCATGTTTTGTCTCTGAAGTTTTCAATATTTGTGTAGTCAAAAACCAAGATTTTCCGAAAAGAGGGCATCGAAAATTTCATTTTAATTGGTTATTTAATTGAAAAGTCATAAAATGTCAACTTACAAGCTACAGCTTAAAAATAACTTTCCAGATAGAACAACTATCCGACAATGAACAGTCAAGGTCTGGCAACTGTTTTCAGCAAAATGGGTCACATCCACATTTGTCACATTTAATTGTCCCTTTAGAGTGATTCTCACCTGACATGTCATGAATTTTTATTTTATTTCAACAAAATAATGATTTGATTTAATTCTTTTTTTTAATTATATTACAAACAATTATTTATTTATTTATTTATTTANTGGCCCCGACTATACAGAGAAACTTTAGAAATCCGAACAATTTCAACATGGATGGTGGCTTGGATCTGCCAGGTATATGGAAGATAGTCATACGTGAAAGCAACCCACTGGAACGTCAGAAATGCGTACGAGGTCACCCACCGGAACGTCATGGATCAGTGACCACATCAAATATAAATAATGACAAAGTAGATCTCCAGTTTCAGAGTAACTTCTGAAGAAGATAGTGATATGTCTCTCGAAATGTCAAGAGTTTAAAGTCGACGACGTGGCAACCAGCCCGGAAATTATTCAACCAAATGTTACGTCTGTTTCTTCGCCAAAATGTACAAGCTCTTCAGCGATCAGAATGTTCTCGCTGGTTACTTCAACAACATGCACAAAGTAATAGATTCATTTCGCTTGTCATGTGATCTGATCAAGCGTGTTTTACTAGAGGCGGCATAAATAATAACCATAATGAACATATCTGGGCGACAAAATCCGCATGCAATTAAATCAAGGCGATTTCAGCAACGTTTCAGTGTCAACGTTTGAGGTAGCATAATAATTTACTGCCTGTACGTGTTTTAAATCATATCGTTTATATGCAGATCTGTGTAGAACTTTCTTGGAAAACATCCTTTTTGATTTCATTGATGATATAGGGCTTAATATTTATTTATTTATTTATTTATTTATTTATTTATTTATTTGATATACCATTCAACAGAAAATATCCAATTACTGAATGGGTGGGAACACAATATGTAATATAAAAAAAGAAAAATGACAATAACAATTGGTAAAACAATTCGAAGACAAAAAAAACTATAAATAAATTTAAAAGTAATAAAACTTAATAAACTATGATACATTAAATAAAATAACATTAGCGTAAAACAGTCATATGCTTTAGTTTAGTAAAATACAATAAACATTATACCTACATATACACAAGTTATAATGAAAAATGCCCATAAAAACACAACATAAAATAAATAACAAAAGAAACAAAAGCCAATTAAAATAGGTTTGTTATTGACTTCATGTTGCAAGAAAAAATGTCAATATTATGTTGGAGGCTGTTGCAATTTTCACACATGACATAAATTGGTGATGACAATAATAAATTAGTATTAGGCATTGCAAGGTACATCATATTCGAGCAGCGTAGATTGGCGCGAGGCACGTGGAAGTTAAAACGATCCAAAATTTTAGGACAATCCTACACATAATTAATGATTTTATACAAAAAAAACAACAGAATGCATATCTCGACGTGTCTCTAAGGACTTCAGTTAAACATGTCCAAAAGAGTATTGTGGGATAATCCAATGTTGGGATATATTCCTTGATTTCCGAAGTGCATATATTTTAAGAATTTTCTTTGAATGTTTTCTAAGTTATTTTTATAGACTGCATACTGACGATACCAAACTATTGAAGCATATTCCAAGCGAGATCTTACAAAACATTTATATAAATTTACTATTGTAGAAGGATCAGCAAAATCTCTACAATTTCTGATCACAAACCCAAGGCTTCTATAAGATGATGTAGAGACATTGCGTATGTGTTCATGAAAAGTTAATTTTTGATCAAAAGTTACTCCCAAATCTTTTATATAATTGGGACGAGTAAGAGAGTGATTGATAATCCTATAATCATAGACCACAGGACAAGTCGTTCTAAAGAAGGACATTATGTTACATTTACTTATGTTAAGGGAAAGACAGTTTTCTGTACACCATGTATTCACTGATGTTAAAGCATTTTGTAAGTTTTGACAATCATTTAAACTATCAATCTTAACAAATATCTTTATATCATCAGCGTAAAGTAAGAAATTAACATCTAAATATTTACTAATATCGTTCAAAAAAATATTGAACATTTGGGGTCCTAAAATGTTAATGTTGTCTTATGTCTCTAAAACTACAAAAGCTAAGGGTAAAGATATCTAAAAATAAAAATAGTTAAACGCCGTATGATTAAATTACAGGATATTCCGTTTTAAAAAAATAATATATTAATTTGAATATGTACGTATTCGCAAACGAATTTTAAATCCCTTAAAAATTGAATGAACTATTGTTTATGATCAAAAAATACTGTAAAATACTGACATTGCGGCATTTAAGACCAAAATAAATTTAGTGCTCTGTGAAAGACATAAGGAGGCTTCAAATGGAACCTGATGAAATATAATAAGGGTTTCTTCTTCTTTAGTGCAAAACTTATATGCTTTCTATGTACCTAATTTTCAGACTTATGTTCAGTAGCTATCGACAATAATGGATTTCTCCATAGTCTACTTATTCTGAAATAAAAATCTTCAACGTAATAAAATTCCAATCAATCATAATTTCTGTCCCGAAATAAACCACTATCGTCAGCAAGTCACTGCAAACAAACCATGTACCCGAAAACCAGATTCCTCGAGTCCGTTGAATTTCTGGCAGCGTGTGCTTTCACGTTATAAAGAAAAATGGAGCATCTCTTAACGCGCATTAGCCAGTCCCTTGCGTTTTGAGTTTACCTGTAAAGCGAAAAACAAGTTTGTTCATCTGAATACGCCGTGGGAATAAAGATTCCCGTATGGGACGGCTCGGCTGTTTAGAAAATAAATAAGGTGGCCTATTGTGCACCTCGAGCAGGTTCCAGTTCTTGCGCTCACCCTCCGGGGTTCGTCACGAAATCTGTTGAAATTGCCGGATTTTAATGGCGAGAAAAACCGTTAAAATGCATATGGACATTAATCATGGCTGGGTGAGTTTAGATTTTTTTCGGATTGGGGAAATCGTTGGTTTTTTTTATGACACAGTACGCTAGTTGTTCTCACGTGTACTCAATAACGTCATAAAGTATGATAGTGCTCTATATAAGTGCCGCAGTAAAATATACAGGATGTAAATAAATAAGAGCGAAAAAATTACGGAGATGATTATTCTCCGTTGAAAATTTAATCCTTTATAAAAAAATAAAATATATAAAAAATATCTCCGTCCCTCCCTCCCGATTTATAGGTCTTCGAACGAAGAGAAAAAAAAATTGTTTTCATGTTTTTCCTTAGTTATGGAGAACCTTACAAAAACAAAGTTACATAGACTCTTCCTTCTGTGAATAAAGGATAATTTTGTATCTTCCTATTCTGCCGCAAGGAGTAGAAGCAACCAGTCCTACAAGTAACTTCTTACGTTTTTTTTAATCGTTAAAATGGTCATTCAAAGCTGTTTCATATAGCTCGAATGAATAAACGTATGTGTTTTATTACAAAAATAATAAAAATAACAAAATTTGTAAAAAAAATTAAATAAAAAGTTATGAACAAAATCAAAATCTTATTCAATAAATTGCGACAATATACCTAGTCAAGATAATCCCATAAATGATTTTTTTGTCAAAAAAAAAAAACTGAAGATCGTTATATAGACAAAGCAGCATTTAATTGTATACATTTTAAAACAGAAATTTAAATTGAAAATCTTTTTATTGATAAAATGGAGCTGGAAGAATGGAATGTTGCGCACTTTCTCATGAATTTGAGCATCGCGAAATATCCATTGAAGATTATTTGCAAGTTTTGACATCACTCAATGTTTTTGTACAAACCATCATCAAATAAACATTGTATGAAACCGAAATTGTTGACTAGATAAACTGTTTTAATGATAATTTTAACAAACAATGCTCAAATAGTTTTTTTTCTTGAACGAATGGTTTCAGACATTAGAAAACGATAACCCTAAAACAATTAGTATTCCTTTATGAAATTAATACCTTAACATCTACTAATAAATTGACAAAAAATATTCACAATGGCGTCGAAATTTGTTCATACTTTTAACAATACCATATCGACAAACTTTTAACTTTAATGTAAATGTTTATAATTCACTAAATTTCATCAATCTGTATCTCCAAATCCTCATACCTTTAGTTTTTTTGCGGCTTTTTGACCTAAAATGCAGAAGCAACCTCCTGAAGTTACGAAATGAACTAGGAAAACTAAATGTAGATATAGTTTCATTTGAAGATATTTCCGTGAAATGTAAGGCGAGCATCAAATTCGCCTATGTTTCCGATACCCTCAGCAATCCAGTCGAAATAAGATTACATCGCGTGAACATTTAGAACAGTTCCGCAACCAGAAAAAAATTCACGCTAAGCTCCGCAAATGGCTCGATCGACATGTAATCGCTACATCGATATCGGCAGCAACGCGAACGGTCGTTGTACGTATAAGAAAATCGCCGATGTTTCCAAAATTTGACCGTCGAGCCGCCCGGACGAGAAATATCGAGAGTCCTCCGTTCCATCGAACGATGACGACAACCCGTGCCAAACCTACCCCCGAGGTCGCCGATTTTCGACTCACTTTCGAAAAATGAACGAAAAATTTTGACTTCCAATTCAACCACCGACCAGAGCCTCGGGTCCACATTAACATTGCTTAATTTCAGTCCTCTAACTTCTCATAGATAACCATACCAGTCAGGAACGCAGTCATCCCCTACCGGAATGTGACGACACTAAACCGGTCCATGCAACAGGAAAACTACCGGAGTTCACCCCGCCGGTGTGTGAACACGCACCCTGATCATTTACAGTTATTTAACCAGACGTAGGTGCCTGGCCAAAGTGTGTACTCGACAGGCAAAATAATTGAAACCGCTGCATTTTTGAACTAGCATACCAAAGTATAAATCATATATCTGGAACCACAATCTGAGTTATACAGAGAGATCGAGAATGATTGACTGGATTCTGAACATTGCTATCAAAACTGATTTCCGTTTGCTAAAATTACTTTTTTTCCGTGCGATTTCATGGTGTTCTGTGGCGATTTCACAATTTGGCGTTCTGTTCATTGGCGCACGGATTTTTTGGCTTGAATATTATTTTGTGGATTTTTTTGTTACCTGATATATTTTGCGACATTATAAAACAGTATTTTTCAATACTACAGTTAGAGTAGGTGGATATTATACGTGCGTAATTAATTTATTGCGTATGTTGTTCCCTAACCTTTAATTTTTTAATTTAGGTTAAGAACATGGCATTTTCATTAGAACATGATACATTTCTTCTGGAGGCTTATTTTCGTAGTGGACAAAACAATGATAATGGTTGGAAATATTCGATGAATTCGTGTCATTTACAATTTCAAGAAAAATTTCCAAATGATGAAATTGATGATTATGAAATTTTTTCGAGACACGTGAAAAGATTAGTGGGACGCTTTCATAACACAGGAAGTGTTTGTAGAGGAAAATCTCCAGGCAGAAAGTCTATTCTTACAGAGGAAGTCTTGGAAGATGTTGAAAACCGCTTACGAGCTAGTCCAACCAAATCATTACGTCGGTTATCTGCTCAAACAGGTAATAACAAATATTCATACTAAAATTTGTATCATTATTCCTAAATTGTTTATAGGAATATCATATGGAGCATGCCATAAAGCAGTAAAGTAGTTTCATCCTTATAAAGTTAGTGTTGTGCAGGAACTACTTCCGCTAGATTTTGGAAAACGTGTGCAATACTGTAATTGGTTTAACGAAAATCTGAATGACGACGATATTCTAGATCTAACATTTTTTTCTGATGAAGCATGGTTTCATTTAAGTGGGTACGTAAACTCCCAAAATTATCGCTCTTGGAACACAGAAAACCCTAATATTTTGCGTGAAACCACTCTGCACCCTATTAAAATTGGTGTTTGGGTAACTATGTCACGTAGAAGAATAATCGGACCACATTTTTTCCGTGAAAATGTAACGGGGCAGGTATATCGGCAGCAAATATTGTTACCATTTTTTGAGGAACTTCACGACGATGAAATCCATCATGGACACTTTCAGCAAGATGGCGCAACAGCTCACACCTCTAACGAAACTTTAGAATTGATTAGAGAGTATTATGATGATCGAATAATTAGTCGATATAGATGGCCACCACGTTCTCCCGACCTTACACCTCTTGACTATTATTTATTTGTTTTTTTTTACAAATTCAGTATTTGCTCAACGGATACACACGATTGAAGAACTTCAAGAGGCAATTACAAATGAAATTAGGAGTATTACACAAAATGTTTTACAGAATGTATTTAAGAACTTCAAGAGGCAATTACAAATGAAATTAGGAGTATAATATGAAAAGAAGAATTAATACCTGCTTGAACAACAATGTACATCATATTGAAGATTTATTGTAAAAATTTAGATATTTTTATGGATTTTATGTAATTTTAAGGTAAAATATTCAATAAAATGTGAAAAAATTCCAATTACTCTGTTATTACATATTGCATGTAACTGTTGTTTATTGCTCTCGGTCATATAGACAATCCTACCATCTAACATAATCAAGCACTTCCAACTGCTTGCATTTGCTTGAAACAAACGTTTTTAAGACACTGTTCCTGAATTTCGACAGCTAACAAAAATGTTCTGCATTTTTGGGCTAGGTCGCTTGCGCTGGATATTCAGAAGTGTGAAAGCAGTAGCTGCAAAATAGTCGTCTTATAAACATACAGCAGTTTGCTTTGATGAAAAACAGCAGGTTGCAGCTTGCAGCGTACCGCTGTATATTTTTAATTTTTTGAAATAATTTAAAAACTAATAAGTGAAACAATTTGAAATTGGGCACATATATTTATGTAAACATTGTCCAAAGTCTGAGGGATTTTCCTAAAATTTACATGCTCCAGTAGCGGAGGTATAGGGTACCGGTGGCATATTTTTCTAAATAAAATAGTACGCCACTGCTTTACGGTAACAACCATGATATTTTCGGATTCGTCTTTCAATTTTCTACAAATTACTACTCGCTTGTATTTTTCGAAAAAAAAACTGATTTTCGAGTAAAACTTAAAAAACCAACTGAAAACACTTTTACTTAATTGACATGAAAAGAACTAATCATTAGGTTATTTATTCGAATAAAGAAATTAATAACATTAGTCATCATTGTAATGAATTTATTTGAGTAAATGCTCAAAAATAGCTTTATTTCCACGAACACAGGCCCGACATATTTTTAGTAACGAAAATGTAATTTGTTCGAAATTTATTGTTGCTTGAATCTGATGAAAAACATTATTTATTCTTTCTTCTAACTGCTCAGAATGTCAAAGTTGCTATCGCAGCCCACTATGTAATTTTAAAAAACATTATATTCGAATATCGAAGTGTATTCTCAGTTCGGTTTTTATGTTAAGCATGTAAATTTTAGGAAAATCCCTCAGATATGCACAATATTTACCTAAATACATTTGCCCAATTTCAAATTATTTCACTTACTAGTTTTTAAATTATTTAAAAAATTTAAGTTTAACACCCTGTATCTTTTAATGAAGCGTCCTAGATAAAAACTTTATAGGAAAAACTTCCCTTAAAATTCGCCAAAGAATACGAGGTTTTATTTTTGGTCACCATTTCACCCTGTATATTAACGATTTATAAAACAAGATCCGCTATCTCCAAAATCTAAAAAATATACACTTACGGTTTAAATTCAATCCTTTCGAATTTCTTCCACCAGACAATTGATGTAATCGATTAAACGAAATTTAATATCACAACCGGTAAACCGATCAAAGGGCTACCGAAATTGATCTTGCTAGATAAATTTAAGACGAATAAATCTCTATTCGCTTCCTTAATTATAAAGGAACCATACCAAGGATATACCTACTTCTGCTCCTTGATAAAATATTCCCCATGGATTTTTTTATCCCACAATAAAAGGAATTTGTTCAGCGTGCAAATTTCTAACCAGCCCTCGATAAATCAATTAATTGTGTAATTTAGATGAAAGGGATACGGGTAAGTTTTGGTAGGTTTGAAAGGAGTATTGGAGCAGGTAAAATGTACAATACGTTTCACGTGAACCTGTCAGTAACCCCTGATTTATGAAAATAATAAACACTTTGCATATAAATTGATTCAATTTATAAATTGTCCCTTTTGAAACTAAAAATTACCTGTACCCCCAAAATTTCGTATCTTTATTGTTTGTGATGTTTAAGGGCGGAAAGGACAGTTATCAGAGGAGCGTAACGTGTAACTTTTCTTGAGTGTAGATAACTAAATTTTACGACTGAGGTACTGTATCTTTATTTGTACAAGGTGTTCTGATGAGTGTCGCCAGAAAATTATCTAAAAGCCAGGAAATAATAAATAGATTTATGTCCATTAAGAAACAGAACTTCCAACTATATTATTTTGTAAATAGTAGCCTTCTAGGTGTGCTTGCTGAACCAATTCAATGATCCAGTTGATGATCCACTGATTGTTGTGAATTTTTTTTAATCATTGTTCGGAAAATTACTTTAAAAACATTTTATTAAAAATCTAGCTACGTAGCCTTAGTCAGCATCACTTGACACTCCAGTATTCACATTTAATCACTTAATAATGCAGAAATATTTATTTCAGGCTTAAATTATTAGAGTTCTCTGATAGAAGCTGAAAGCTGATAAATCTAGAAAACATCGAAAATTACTCAATGTCAGCAAATGCTTAATTTTTCAATTACAAGCTCTTCCAATATCTCTTAGATTTTAAACAGAAACTTAATATATTTAAATATTTGTCCAAACAAATATTTACCATCATAAACTGATAAAATTTGAAATATAAAGGTTTTAAGTGATGTTGCTTAAGACAAGGTATAAAGATTGTTGACAAATTAAGTCTCTTAACTGATTTTCCGAAAAGTATTTCCAAAAAAAAATAAAACATAAATTACAAACTGAATCATTGTAATTGCTTGCTACTATTAACAACTACTTAACTAAACTAATACACTAACCGAAACTAAAATTTAGGTACTTTTATAATTAGTACTTATTACTGTTTCCGTCGTGAGGGGCGGGAGGCAACTGACATAAATTGGAATTTTTACACAGAAATACATATTATGCAATATTGTTTGTAGGTATATATGCATCTAAAACGTGAATACTTTTTTTTACAGGAAATACTGAAACATGCTTTGTTCACCTATAATTAAGCAGCAATTTTAATGCAAAAGTAAATAAAGAAGTATATATTTAATTTAAAATTAATACGTTTCAATTAACAAACTGATTGTTGTTGTATTTATAAAAACTTTAATACAAAACAGATAGTCGTCGTCTGAAGCCTCTTGTACCCATGTGTCAATTTCTTCAGTAATGTAACCAGTCATGTTTGTACAATTATTCACTAACACTATTTAATAGCGCATTCATTAGACCTATTATTTGAAGCGTAAGATTATTTTCCACTTTTTTTAATAAATCATTTAAAGAGATTTGCATACAATATTCAATACATATTTCGTCAGTTTTTGACCTTCCATAGTTTTATGCAAAAAGTTGTTCAAAACATATAATTTCTTAGTTTGTGGAGTCTGCACATAAAAACCATTTCTCTCGTAACAGTAAAAACAAATACACACAATTCTTTGACGCTGAAAAACGTACTTAAAGATAATAACATTTCCTAATTGGAAAACCGTATAGAAGTATTCCATTTTTAAGTATCCCCATGTTATACTTTGGCATGGAGTGATTTTCTTTTCAGAAAAATGTGACATACGGATGTCTTCACTCACTCCTTTCTATATCTTGTCTCTTTTCCGTTTTTGAAAATTATACTTTTCACTAATGAATCTACTATTTATGTATTTACGGCTTGTCGCGTTTTTCTGTATTTCATGGAAGTTTTTCTTCCTCAAATTCATTTTGACACATTTCTGCATCCCCTTTTTGCAAAACAAAAACACAAAAAGAGAAAGAAACTTATTCATAAAATAACATATACCTACTTCTTTGGCATTAATTGTAGTCGATTTTTCTTAGTATTTTGTTTAAAATGTTTTTTTTTTACTTTACATGTGCAGAATTTTGTCAAAGCCAATTTAATTATATGACACAAATTGAAAATCCAAGTATTTATGTCACATAAAAAAAAACTTTAACAGCACTGTGAATTTTATTATAGGTACATTGTATAATCGTGAGCCAAAGAAATCCAGTGTTAGACTAGCGGGACATACCTATTACAGACAATAAATTGTAATTTTATGATCTCACATAAAAAATACCTATTTGTCCCTATCTAACAAAATCTGAAACCAATGGATGGTTTCGTTCTCTCGCTACTAGTTGAGTCCAAAGAAAGAAAATATTTGAATACCTAAAGGCCAAACATTTGTGGACCGATGTTGACAAACTATTCCTTTTATGTGTTTTTTGTCCGACCCTTTTAATGTTTGTTTGATTAGGAGCATCTTAGGTGCCTCCTCGATTTGCGACAGTATTTATCTGACGTTTTATGTATCGGGACTTAGAAACAAAATTTACGTACGAATTTTCCAGTGCACACGTGTGCGCGTTTATAGCGTTTTTAATCCTATTACAAGACACAAAAGACTAAAAAGGGGACTGGGTTGCGGAGGACAGAAAAAGGTGAGGTAGGTTCGAAGATGGTTCCCAGTTTGCGGCTATTAATGGAAAGTTGTGTATTCAGAGTTTTAAAAATATATGTAGGATAAATAGAAATGGGCATCATTTCGAAAGAAGTACATAACTTCTTTGTAGTACAATAAAATCAACAAAAATAAACATTTGTTAATTGAAACATTTGGCAACATAGAGCTAGAAGTGAAATTTTTAAAAATAAAGTTTAATCAAAATTAAAAAAAATGTGATCCAAGCAATTTGCAAAACTCTATACACTTTTTATGATTAGGACTTTAACCGTCGATAGATCTCATCAAAATAATGTCATTTTAAAGTATACACTTTTTCTTCCAAAGGCTACCTTTTACAAATATAAGCTCTTGAAAAAAAATTTTTTTTTATTATTATTTATTTTTTTTAAACCATGAAAGCCATTTGTTTTAATTTTAGTATAAAGTGTACGAATGAAAAGCTCTATCGGTTTTACAAATTATTGTGAAAATAGATGTTGCTTTTTGAGCGGTGAATTCAATCTTCTGATGGTCAACTCATCTGTTGATGCACCAGACTCGTTTCATATTGAATTCTGGTTATAGATCTTCCATCTCTAGGATGGCTATTCTTAAAAGTTAATAATTTAGTAGTCAAAATTCCTTCCTATTATTGCTTACCGTTGATTTTTCTTTCTGTTGTGGGTTTTATTTTTTAAATCAAACAATTTTTTGTTGTTGTATGTTGTTATCGCATTTGACCTGGAATTACATACTTCGTCCTCTTTATTTTTTTATATATTATAATTTTAATATTTATTTTTAATTTTTGTGTAATTTAGTTAATTTTGTTTATTATGTATTTTGCTTTATGTATTTGTTATGTGGTATAGCATATAATTTGATTTTTGTAATGTGTATTGATTAAATATTCGTTTGGGCGCCTTTTGTTGTGTAGAATATAATTTGTGTGTGTTAAAATCAAAATTTTTTTATTGGATGTAGGTTCTCATGATAGATTAAGCAATTACAATGACAAATTTGAACGAATTATACTTTCTTACCTTGGTTTTGCTAATCTCTCCTCCGGCAGCTTTACCTTGCATGAATAACATTAACAGTGTACATTTTATTACAGTGTAGATAGGAATGTTTAGTTATCAATGCTACACTGCCCCCAAAAAAAAAACACTTATTCAAATTACCAGCATGAGTTCTTACCTCAGAGAAGCGGTTCAATATTATTTAAATTTACTATCACTATTGATTTGAGTAAGTAGCACTGAATGAAAGCAATTTTTAACGATTTTCACAATATGATATTTATTAATTATTCATCTTTAAATTTCGAACAATATTTTAAGAAACACAGAAACTAGATTTGTTATGGACTTTTACATGACTTAATAACTGATAAATTTCTTAACTCTACCTAACATGATTTAGAAAATGTTTGGTTAACCAATTAATACTGTTTTAAATGTTTTACGAAACAAACTCACTTATATTAAGAACACAGAAACTAAACTAATCCTTATACTATGAAATGTTCAAAAATATCATTTTAATTTTTATCCACTGACATTGTCTATGGTTTGAAATGAAGTTTTCAATTTCACAAAATGTTTTTACTTCGAATTCGCAACACTTTAATTTATGTTTTGGAGAATATGCTTAGGCAACTGGACTTACGTTGTCGATAATCTCTGCATTGGAATATTCAATCGTCACTCTAACCTCACTTTTAGTCGTAGTTTCACAGCTGTACTCGTCTCTTGAAGATGGTTTTTGTGTCTGAGTTGGTTGCTTCTTGGTGTTCTATGATGTTATTTGGGGAACTACAGGATAACATGCACCCCTCACCTGTGTCTGGGACCAACATCCTTCTCTTCCAACTTGTTTACTTCCCAACGATGCTGTCTTGTTTTCCGTTAGAAGGTAAAATTTCTGATTTGTCCTTTTGTTATTGGTCACTTGTATCCATGAGATATTGTTTTCTAACTGCGCACTTTCTCCAACATATTGGGATGTAATTTTATTTTAATTAAATTACGGCGTAATTTATATTTTGTAACTGCGTAGTAAATTTTTAACATCTTAAAACTAGTTTACAAGAATTTTTATATGACATTCTGCATGACAATTTTTTATAATAAACTTCTAGCCTATGTGTTTTTCTGATGCTATAATATTTTAATTTTCTTTTGTACTAAATTATTTAACGTTTATTTAATTGTAAAATTGTTAAATTGGCCATTATTGTGGCATTTTTCTTTTGCTTTCTTGCTTCTACTGCGATCCTAAACTTTATTTTCTTGACATGCTTCTCGTTTAAAATGTATTAGTTAAATTTTGAATGATAATATTTTAATTTTTATATGAAATAACTATGAAATGAGATTTTTATTTTACTTTAAAAGTAATTTATGTCTTTCTTATAGTCTACATTATAATTTCATGAATTTTTCTCTGCTATTACTCGATGTCGTGTCTTGAGATACATTGTGTGTTCATTTCAATATGTAACTACTTGGTTTAGTGTTTAGGGCATATTAAATATCTATTAATTTACAAGTTATGTTTTTTTTAACATTAGAAATAAACATAGATCTCAAAAGAAATTTTTACATATATTGACAACATTAAAGCAGGTGACAACAAATAAAGATAAAAATTCACTTATTTTATCCGCAACTAACAAAAAACTGTTTTCCATTTTATTTATAAAATAAATAATTTCCAGAATACCCTGATATTTTTAAACTATATACATATTCAAATAAAGTAAAACATTAATATATATGATTATTGAGTTGGTAGATTTTTATTAAGTAAAGTTGAATAAAACCAAAGTGACAATATATTATTTATATGTATTTTACATAGATGATGTAAAAATGCTGTATTCTTCATACTGATATATTTTCGGTTTCTTACCTCCAGTTCCCCCTTAAACTTTTTAAACCTTATAATTTATCGGACAATCAAACAGATAAAGCTTCATAAAAAGTCCAATGATATACGATTCTGGATTGGTTTCTTTCTACTTAACGACACCGGACAACTAAGAATGATATAACCGTAGCCAAGTACTACCATAAATCTCTGATAATGAAAATTTATTTAGCAAAATTCAATATGAAGAAACTATATTTCAATTCCTCTTATTGCGCCGTGAAAATAAATTACAGAAATATTTAAATCTTAACCAATTCTTTGTAGTTTAGTAAAATAAAGAGGCTATAAATTTTTATCTTGTGGCATATTTACATCATACGCTTAGTAGCACTTCTTTGCACAAATATTTCTACTAATCGGCAATGAAAAGGAGTCTTAACCAAATTCATTATTTTTCATTTCGAGCGTCAGTTCTATGTAGAGTGAAAAATAACTCTTTTTCTCTAGTACTAGAAAAATGATTGATGATTAAAAAAACAATTTAAGTTATATAAATAATAGCGCAAACATTTTTTTTCTGGTGTAGTATAATTAGTTGTTCCACAAATTGTTAGAATTACATTAATTAATTACATATTTTTTAAAAATAATTTGATTACTTTGATGTTCGTTAGTTGCTAAAGTAAGCAACTTTTGATAGAAGCAAGCCTTAAATTATCTTATTTCGACTTTGATAAAAAATGTTTTAATAAATACCGAAATGATCTATAATCTGATAAATAACATAATAATGACTAGCAAAAAGGATGTGGCAACGATCCATTGGCACAACTCGAATTCCCTACCATCTCGACTTCCTCGATAACTGTTACTTCCATGGGTTTATTTAATTTCACCTGCCGCATAATCACTATGCCACTATCATGTCCATTTCTGTACGCACCTTGCCTTAAATAATTTCTCTGAATAAATTTTTTCACGTTTCGAAACGAACTTCGAATTACTTGTGTTTATTACATTGCATCTGTTCCCGCTTTATCTTAATATATCTTGATGTTCAAAATTTTTTCAACCTTTGTACCTATTCTATTTGCATTTATGTTTACTATTTATGATTTTTAAAGTAATGCTGGACAAATAATATTCTAATAAATGATAAATTATTACGTTCTATAAGTTTCAATTTTCATTGTGAATGAAGTTTCATGTAATTTCAATATATATAGATACTACAAAATAGATGCAAAAACAATATTTCAATTAGCATTCCCTTAAGTCATGAAACGTGCGGCAAAGGATAAATCTGGGACAGATGCACTATACTTACACTTTAAATAGCTTTTTTTACTAAAACCTTTTAATAATAAAGGCTCTCTATAACCTCTTTCTCCATCTACATTTTTTCCAGTCGCTTCTTCTTTTCTTTGCTAAAATTTTTTAGTGGTTTAGTGCATGTATAGTTCTTATACCCAACTTAAAATTTGTATCTACAGTAATACTTTTTCAAAAATTTCCATTTGCAAATCGTACAATACTTAGATGTTTTTTTATGAAAAAACTGTAGCAATATCGCTGTACCTTGTATTCGTTAGCCATATATCGCCAACTTTTCATTTGAAGTTTGATCTCACAAAACACCAGTTAGGCAGAAAGTACCTATATCTGCATTGTGTTCTATCAATCAACAAGGCACATAAAATATGCCGACCCTAGCCTGAAATGCGAATTTGATATTTAAATGGGCATGCCCTGATTTCTACCTCTCGCACAATAGACGCCCGTGTGATTCTTGCGGAGAGGCTCTGACGGTCGATCAAAAAGTCTGCGACCTTTGAAGTGAACGTCAGTGTCGCGCAACTGAAGGAAAAAGATCTCATCAAAGAAATTATGAAAATGCGGAGTTTATTTGTGGCAATTACGGCATATACAGGGTGTCTCATAATTATTGTCCAATAATTTACCACTTGATTCTATTGCCAAAAATAAGGATATTTTTTCATACAAACATTGGTCAGGAAATGCTTCCTAAGGGAGCTACGCCCCCTAAATGGGGCCTCAAAAAATTCATCATTTTTAAATATTTCCGAAATGGGTTGAAGGAAAATTATGAATTTTGACTCCATGAACGTTCATTAAAAGTCGAAATATATCATAAAATTTTTCAAAAATTTTGATCAGGGCGTGTCAATTGGGGGGTCGCCGGCTAAAATTTGCCCAAATTTTTTTGTGTCGAAATTTTCAAATTCAAAGGCCAACATATAATAGACATTCATTTCCTCTACAAAAAGATACTCTCTATTTCTTTCGACAAAATGCTCTATTTCCAAGAAAAACGGATTTAAGAGCTTGTTCCGACTTAATTCTTGAGTCGTACCTTTGACTCCTCGATAACGGTAGCTTCTGGTACTTACCTTGTTAATATATTTTATATATAAAGTCATTTTGACTTAAAATTGTATTAAAATAGACAAGAAAAATGGGTTGGTACATGGGCCCATCGTATCCTATAGTAGTTGGCGGAATCCGAAACTAAATGTCAAAATTTCCGCATCAGTTCGTGTTTTGACCCTAACCATCAAGACTATTGGAATACATGATCCCATCGAATCACAACCATTTTTTTATAGCGCTGTTATTATTACTACTACATTCAAGTTGTATTCAATATGCGCTAAGTTTATGTGAAACTTAAATAAAAATCAACATTAAGCTGTTGCTGTATCCAGAAAGTTAAAATAGGTATAACTACCTACCACCTATCTAAAGTTAGGAGTGTCAAAATATCATGTTTCATACTTGCTCCAAAAAATCGAGAATTTGCAGGATATATGTAGAGAAAAACAATTCTAACATACCCTGTTTCATGGAATATTAAAATAGCATTGCACAACATAACGTAACATATAATTGCAATATATTTGCAATTGCAACTTTTCCTAATCATGAATTTTATGAATAATATTAATTTTATGAACATTACTGCGAAAATCTTCCGTTGTATTGCAATTGCTGTAAACACACAATTAATTGTGTGTATTTATTAGACCCAGATTTGAATAGGATCCCATCAATATAAAGTTAAATTATGCCTTTTTCGCTTCAGTGACTTAGATCATTGAATCTGTTATTGAATATATTCCTAGTAATATGATTATTATCATTCTCAACATTAGTTATAATGTTAATTAAGTCTTATAAATATTTATATCAAAAATATGGAATCGTATTTTAATTAAATATTTGTTTTTGTATCACATACACATTTTTATTACTTGACTGATATTGAGATAAGTCAAGTACAATTAATATTGATTTAAAGAAATAATGGCTAGATACATTGCTGTCATTAGATATACAACAGTACTCTTTCTCCGTTTATTAAACTTAAATATGAAAGTTTATTTTACGAAAAACATTATTTTGAAAAATATATGTGATGCCATGGATAAACAAATTATTATTTTTATCTATATGGATGGCAATTTAGTCATTTTTTATTCTGTCTTGAACGCACTATTTGTTATTCTATCTATTACTTAAAGTATAGATTTATATAATACTCGTAGATAATTTTAGCAACACGAATGAATGAGTTTTGTTCAAAATATGGCGAAACTTAGATAATCAGAAGTTTCGTTTTTGGAAAACACACCATGGGGTATTAGGTAGTATTTCACGTTTATTTCATGTTTGGATAACGTAGCCACTAATTTTGTGTTCGCAGTGATAACCAACGATTGATTTCAACAAATATCTGATATGTAATAATTGATGCAGCAAAAAAATTTAGAAATATTCAAGTTGTTTGATTTGCTCCAGATTGTTAAAAAGTTACCATCCAGAACGTAGAACTGAATGTTATTGCAAAATTTTATTTTAGCCTTTAACTTTCTTCATATTTTTTACATACAACACAAAACAACACAAAAAGGACATTACTACTTATGTTAAATAATAATCATAATACTAATGTAAAAAATTACAGTACTTTCAAATTTGAAAAACGATTTCGATTAATTTCTAAAAAAAATTGTGTCATCTGTCTCGAAACATACTCTTTAATTGCCTACATCAAGTGGTTATCTGAAATTTGTCTAAATAATTTGAGATCGTTTTATCTTAATATAGATTATGAATTATAAATATACTTAGTTATCTTTTATCTGTATCTAGACAATAGTTTTGGGTTCTATCTCTGTTACCTTATTCAAATGAAACAATATCTATGAACACTGCTAGTCAACCATAAGTATTAATAAATAATAAAGATATCGAAATCAGGGATAAATCTTTATCATTATCTGTTTTTTAAAGATCGCTACATCGCTTGTATCTACTATTCTACTAACATATTTCTAAACATTAGCCTTGATCAAAGCACGCCCATGACCTTTAAGATTTATTCAAACTCCTTGAGCCAACTAGCACTCATTCATACAATTCAGAAGTCTCGGGCTGGAAACTTTACGGCGCAAGCAATGCGGCCTATTATTTTCTTTATAGAATGTCAAATAATATCGGGTCTATAAAGAGAACGCGTTCTGGTTTGCCCTTCACGTACCTCCTGTACAACTCGGTCCGCACTAACTGTCCTTACAGAAGCCTCGAATTTTTCTAGGTAATCATTCAATAATTACTTCTCCAATATACAGGATGTCACGGAAATGATTGGAAGGAATTTCATACAAAAAGTTAAAATCCGTTTACGTGGTGCTGGAAATTGCGTTTTTTTTTTAATTTTTCTAAAAACCTAGAAAAGTTAATTTTAGTACTATTGAAACAGTGCATCCACACGCACAAAAGAGCGATGTATTTAAGCAATAAAATAGACCAATTCAAAAAAATATTTTCAATTTCAAAAATTCCTTGTAAAGCACCCAAAAGACAGAAAATTAGTGATGTTTCATTAATATCCTGTGCCAAAATTAATTTTTACAACTTTAGGCAGTTTTGTGAAGTCAATTTTGAGGGAAGTTAAAAAATATACTTTTGCCACTACCTAAAAAGGGCTGCAACTTTTAGGAGAGGTTAGGACGGAAAAGTTGTGCACGGAATACCTTCCATAAAATTATTAAAAGACTATAATTTTTTTTCTAGGACACTGAGTTATTAAGAATTGGCAGAATCTATTTTAAGTTTTTTGCATTCTATTGAAATTTAGAAATGCAGATGAAGCGAAGATAATAAATAGCATTTGCGAAAATATTTCAGTTTTAAATGATTTAGTTTTAGTTTATTACTGTTATACAGGGTGTTAATTAGGTACGTACGGTTTTAAACCAAAAAGGTATACACATGAGCCTGCTAACTGATACTTTTCGAGATACAGGGCATTGATAAAAAAAATTTTGCAGGATGATCGAACCTAGGCAGGCTAATCTTCTTATATATAAAATTCTCGTGTCACAATGTTCGTTCCCGTACTCCTCCGAAACGGCTTGACCGATTCTCATGAAATTTTGTGAGCATATTGAGTAGGTCTGAGAATCGGCCAACATCTATTTTTCATACCCCTAAATGTTAAGGGTGGTCCACCCCAAAATTTTTTTTTTAATTTTTTGGACAAAATTTTTTATTTTTATTTTTTTATGATGTGGCTTTAAAAAATACATACAATCCTAAATTTTCACCCTTCTACCATCAACCCCTATTTTTTAATAGCGATATTAGTAATTCAATAATTTTCAACCCCGGTCGATAACTGATCAATTATCACTTGATCATTTTTTTATCCCCGCCAGGCGTCGACCGGTGTCACTTCTGACCCAGTAAACAGAACGGAGTAGGGATGAGATCTCTCTCACACAATAAGCCGTTTCTCACTCTCTACAGTTTTCGGCCATTATTATTATTGTTTGTGCATCAATCGTAATAGTGACGTTTACTATTAACATTAATAAAAAAAATATACACGATATACACTGATGGTAGAAGTGAAATTTCTTTCTGAAAAATCTACTAAAATAATCCTAGGAATAATTTATATGGCAAAACAACGTTTGCCGGGTCTTTCTAGTGATATATAGATTCAGATAATTTTTACCCTAAAATACATCATTAGCCCAAGGTTCATCATTCTGCGTCATATGCCTTCGGAAATATTTAAATAAAGATAGTTTTTTCATGATTCCTACACCCAGATCTCGAAAACTATTAATTTGTCGACCCATGATTAGAGCCTTTTTGGCTTCAAATCACTCAACAAATCGCTCCTTAAAGTTTATCAACCTACTTAATTAACACCCCTTATATTTTTTATTTTTATTTTCTAGAATTTTATTAAAAAGGGAATATATTTTTTCTATAAACCTAATAAATACATCTTCTTCCATCTATTTCCTTATTTCAACTATTATTTAAATGAAAATGATTATTATTTATTATACTTTCACAGTTGAGTTATTTCGATTATTACTTCTCTAACAAAAACAAATTGACAAATATCAAACTATGTAAATATTTTTCTCAATGTGATCCATGCTTATAAACTCAATGCAATTTTGTAATTGTGTTATTTTTTCATGCTGATATTTCTTTTAACAATAGAAAAATGCAGAAAAATATCTGCAATTTTTGACTAACCCTACAGTCGAAACATAATGAAAGCTTTTGTACATAAAATATACAGGATGTTCCACCTAAGAGGGATTCTTCTGTAACTCTGTAACTGTAAAATTTATAAAAAAAATTGCTTTTATAAAAGTTGTCTGGAATCATGTGAAAGAAAATATTTTTAGCTTTACAGGGTGTTCCATTTTGCGTGGGCGCTACATAACTTTGTTATTTTAAATGGAAGACTGTATATTATTGCGTTTTTTTAATTCCTTGGTTAATGTTAGGTAGAGTTTTATTAAATGTACATGGTGTTTAAAACTTACCGTATTCGAATAATCAAAAATCACGATTTCAGCTCTCTAAATGAGGCTAGATAGCGTCTAAACCGTAAGAGTTAGAAATCTGCAGTTTGCAGAGTTCGTTTTGGCATAAATTACTCTGTCTTGCCATTTGTAAACAAAACGTGTACGTTATTCAGACTCGGAAATACTGAGACCTACATTTAATAATCTTACGAGTTGAAAAACCTTTTTTTCAAATGGAATGACCCATATTAATTATCATGGGTGAATGTAAAATTGAATGCTCTTTCAATTGATATATGGTTGTCCATACTTGTGTCTAACAGTTTTCCAGAAAAATCAGGTTCTTTTCTAAAGTTCGAAAAAGTAGCTATGTAACAGCGGCAGCGTTAAGAAGGCCTTGCAATTGTATTAGTCGATACATAGGATTTTACAAAAGCACAGCACAGCACAGCACATCCTTAGAGTTACTAAAAGTAGACTTTCAGCGGAGACTGGAGGTTTGTCAGTGGGCACTTAGATGTTAAATCAAGATGATGATTTTTTTAAACGGGTCATGTTCTCAGATGAGGCTACTTTTCATAAAAATGGTTTCGTTAATCATAATTGCCATTATTATGACGTGTAAATCCTCACTAATTCCAGACAACTCATAACCGACGATGGTCTTTGAACGTGTGGGGGAGCAATTTTGGGAATCCATGTCATTGGACCGTACTTTTTTTACCAGCATCTAACTAGAGCAGTTTAGTTAAACTTTTCAACAAACACTCTAAAAGATTTGTTAGGCGACATACCTTTAGCTACACTTCGAAGAATGTGGATGCAACATGATGGTATTCCACCTCGCAATACCGCTGCGGTTCGTCAGTTTTTACACGAAACTTTTCCCGACAGATGGATTGGGCGCAGGAGACCAGTGAATTGGCCTTCAAGGTGTCCAGATATGACAAGTTGCCACTTCTTTTTATGGGGATTTATAGAAAGCAAAGTTTACATTACACCACCAACTACCGCGGAAGATATATGGCAGCGCATTACAGTAGCATTTAAAGAAATTACACCAGCCATGCTGACCAATATTAAACAGTCTTTTAAAAACCAAATTCGTTTGTGTATGAATCAAAATGGAGGACACTTCGAGTAATTGATGTAAATCAGCGGTTTAAGTATTCTTCTCCTTCTTGTGTTCCGAGTTTCAGTTTGTTTCGTTTTGCGTTTTGTTTTAGTTGTTGTTAGTGGTTTACTTTTGTTTGTCAAACCACTTTTTAAACATGCCAGTAAATATTGACACTGTCAGTCCCAGGCCTGATAAAATGTGAGAGAAAAGTGGTTTTGCAAGGCCTTCTTAATGATGTTACATACCTACTAACTACTTTTTCGGTCTTTAGAAAATAACCTGATTTTTCTAGAAAACTGTTAGAGATAAGTATGGACAACCTCATATCAATCGAAAGGGCATTCAATTTTGCATTCACACATGACAATTAATATGAAAAAAAAAGTTTTTCAACTCGTAAGATTATTAAATATAGATATCAGTATTTCCGAGTCTGAATACACGTTTTGCTTACAGATGACAAGATAAAGTAATTTATGCCAAAACGAACTGTGAAAACTGCAGGTTTCTAACTCTGACGCTATTTAGCCTCATTTAGAGAGCTGAAATCGTGATTTTTTTCAAATTATCTCGAAAACGGCAATTTTTAAACACCATGAACTAATAAACTCTACCTAATATTAACAAAGGAATTCAAAAATGCAATAATATACAGGGTCTTCCATTTAAAGTAACAAAGTTATGTAGCACCCACGCGAAATGGAACACCCTGTAAAACTAAAAATACTTTCCTTACATGGCCCACATGATTCCAGGCAGCTTTTATAAGAACCATTTTTTTTATAAATTTTACAGTTACAAATTTACAGAAGAATCCCTCTTAGGTGGAGCACCCTGTATAGCAAATTACAGCATATAATTTTCAAATAATGATATACTTTTAACATAAGTAATTTTATACGTGAAAATTGTTTTCCGTACTCTTTTTATATTTTACGTATATTTATTTTCTTTGTAGTAAGTTACCTTATTCATTATTAATTTTGCATAATATGTATATTTCATTAGATAAATAAATTTATTGTTATTATTAGTTGTTTTATTAAATTATGTTTACATTTGTAAATATTTTTATATAGTACTACCAATAAACAAACAAAGCATAAACATATAATTTCTACTTACACGATCCATCTATCTACAGTGTTTGGAACTGGCTATATCACCCTCAACGTCCGTTAGTTTTTTTTTCCTCTTAGGTAGGCCAGGATAATGGAACACATCCCCATTGTCACGGATGGGAAGGATTAAACTTCCTTTATTTTAAGTTTGAAGATAATTAACATAATTTCAACAGATTTTTTGCCGCAGTTAGCGGCAGATGTCTCAGGAAGTTGGGATAAGGTCAGTAATATACCGTGCCTCTAAAATAGTAAAGCTTAGGGTACAATTTTTTGCAACTCGAATGAAAGTTACGGTTTGCTTTTGCTTATAAATTTAATTTAATTGTTAGGTATGAATGTTCTCACGTCAGAAGTAAATCATAGTTAGTACAGGATTTACAGATACTTTAATTAATATGAAGTTGCTGTTGCATTCATGATAAATTTCTAGTCACATAATTCAGATGACAAGTTCTAGAGGATATTTCTTTGTCGAAATTAATAGAAAAATTCCAATAAACAACAGTTATTCTTCCTTATACAGGTTAAAAATTACTTAAGTTGCCAATTTTTATATAATTTGTTCAAAATCAGTTCTAAATTTTGCATTTGGATATTAGCTGATATACTAATTTTACTCAAAAAGTCATTTTGTTTACCAAAATTTTTAAAAACCAGTTATTTTTTCCATAGCCATCATGATACCAGAATCAATACATACATTTTCTAAAGAACATTTTTTATCCGGTTGCAGATAACCCTTTTTTATTAACATCATAGTCAAATCAAAAAAGAAAATGGTGAAAGTGAATTAAATATATTAAATTTATTGTGAAAAACTTAACAATATAAAATATTAGTATCAAATTTCACATTATCTATCACTAGCATTTTGTACAGTCAACAATTAAAATATTAACAACTTTATACAGTACTTTACAATTTCGGTTGCAAATTAACTAATAAATAGATTTATTTTTAAATAGAGATTAAAATAGCTACTAGGCATTCGAAGAACTCTGGCAGTTACATCTTAAAGACTAGAATGCTAGTTATAACTTGAGTCCCATTACCTATTTTCTATTTGTAAGAGTATTTCTTCTGAGATCAAACAGATAAAGTCTTAAGTCACCTGAAACAAAATTTAAATTAATGTTACTATCACTACTAAATAATATAAAAAGTACATAGTAACTACAATCCGTAGAAGAAATGTTACTGATCTCAAAAATAAGTAACTGTATATGTTGTTAAAATTCTCTGTATAATTCTCTTTAATTTAAGTACTTGACTTTTATCTGTAATAACTTACACGTTTATTTTATGAAAAATAAGTCTATAGAAATGTTTGTTAGCTCGAAAGAACAGAAATAATGTAAATATTTGTTGCTCATCCTATAGACAAACCGTTTCTCTGTATCGGAAAAGTTGAATTCACTTTAGAAGCAAAAATTCTTTGATCAATTCTCTAGTGATGATAAAACAGTGACCATAATTCTACTACTTGTCTACTCAAAAGGTCAATGATTCAAAAGTAAAGGTATTCCTGTAGTGCTAAATGCAAATATCAATAAGTTATTAAGTAGAATAAAATTTATGAAAGAAAATAAAAATTAACAAAATCAACTACCTATTACATCAAAGAGATTAATATTCCCAATAACTGCTTTCACAATTCATTTAGACCGCTTAATAAAAATAACAGCCTTACAAATGACTTGATTAATTAAAGCCACATTAGAAATAATCAAAAGGTTTCGGACGATGATGTTATTTCGTCGGATATATTGTGTGGGCGCTAGGAATCATCACTGTTCTTTCACACTTAAGAAGTGTGGAACAAGTCCAAGAAATTAGTATTTATAACGAATAATTATTACTTTTAATTTATAATTGAAGTACATATAATGTTCAATTTGGGTATTAAAAACTTTTTACATAAGCAAAACGATTATTACATTTTAATTAATAATTTTTAGCCCAATAAATAATTGATTAACTAATTTTAAGAATAAAAATTACCTAAAGGAATATTTTTGTATGAATATCAAGTTATTAAAAATTGACCAATAATTTAAAACCAATTCTGTCGTCTTCAATTTCTTGGTTAATTTATTGAAGCTAGAAAATTTACCATAATTTTTGTACTATACTCGTATATACTAATATAATTTTAACGTGTTCTTGAAAAATTTTTAAAATAAAAAATTGTCTATGTAAATAATTTAAAAATTCGTTCTTCAACTTCAAAAGGAATTTAAAAAGAAAATTTCGTATAATGACAATAATTGTACAATTAAGAACTTTCAAATTATAATGACGATATGTATAGCAAATGTCGTTTTTGTGTTATGTAATATAAATATTTAGTAAAAGAATACAGTAAAGTTTAGGTATACAGACACAACCTGTAAATATAGATAGGATTTTTCACGACGAACTGTAGGTATTGAAATGGGAGACTGAGTAAACCTAAGAGAGTGACAATTTAAAAATATTTTGGGTCAAAATTTGGCAATACAGGGTGATTCTTAATTTACCTAAAATTACAGCTGTAGCTTTTGAACTATTTATGGGAATTAATTTAGTGATTAATGATATGCACCATATACCACCAAAATATTCTTTTGTTGTAGTCTTAAAAGTTCCTATACAGGGTGTTCGGAAATAGTGGTACTTCCCATTGAGAGTAGGTAGATTCACCGACTCAAAATAAGACAAAAATTTCATATAAACATGGGTCCGCAAATCCACCCTACGAGGCATTTGAGGATGATTTTAAATAAATAGGTTTTTGCGAATAACTTTTAACTGCTTTGAAGAAGAGGGATAAGTTTTGTATGATTGTACAAAATAATTAAAAAATTAACACTAAAGGGCGTTTTTAACTGGACGTACTTTAAACTAATTGAAAGAATTAAGTACTGGATGTAATTTAAACTAAGGACTAAGTAATAAGAAATATAGCAGGACACTTAACTAATTAACTTAAACATAAATTAAAACCTAATAAATTAAATATCAAGAATCCCCGGAAATATACAAGGAGAACTTTTCCGATGTGACAAGTAAATATACATTTTTCTGTTAGGATCTCGAATTTTATAATTTTGTGCATGAAATTGCAGTTAAAAATAGTGATATTGTTAACAAATAACGGAAATGCAAATAAATTGCTTTTCTTTCTCATTGCTAAGATATTTTTAAAAAATGATTAAAAATATGAGCTACTAGAATTGTATTCATTTACAGATATTCAAGAAAGTGTGGAAATCAACTGCACGGTTTCAATAATTCAATCATACACTTTCTATGGCACAAAATTCTACATGGTCTTCATTGCGATGTGAAAAACAATTTCCGTCAAAATCTAGGAATTTTTCAAAGTTTATAAAATTACCGTAAGAAGCCGTGTATTATTAATAAAAGAGTTAAATATGAGCTTTTGCTGTTCTCAGTGTTGAAATAATATTGAAAAGCTAATTAAAAGGGTGACAAGAATTGCAGAGTTAAATCAAAAAATTTTTCTCACTTACTCATGTAGTTTCAGTAAGTTGTATAGTAGTAAAAAATATACCAGGTGAATATTTTGGAGTAACCACAAAATATTAAGACTCCCCAGTATGAAAATTGTGATTTAAGATGATTATTAAGGGATTTAAGATTTTTAAGACTTTTTTAGGTGGTCACTCCGTACCGCCCTAGTATGTCTTAAAACACCCTGTATATAGAAGAAACTGTAATAGAAATATCTTGCAGCAGTTCATTTCAAAAATTAATATCAATTTTTCTATGCTATGTAAAAAATATTCCAGGGTGAAGAGAAAAATTTGAATGATTTCAATATATAGCGTTACTGTAATTTTCTAAAATCTTTCACGCATTGTTTCACTAAAACATGTTATAATGTCTACTGTACGAAACATATTATCGAAAATTGATTTACTCATAATATTATATAACTCCTTCGAGTAAAGTTAATTATTGTAGTAATTTTACTAATGAAATCAATAAATCAACATAATTAATGCACTTTAATTTCTGCAAGTAGTCCACATCGCTGGGAATAATAATTAATAATATCACATTGTTTAAGTGGTCCTGTACTGCTTTTATGGATTATTATTGATGAACTCTTAAGAACTGGATAAATAATTAATAGTCGCTGATTAAAGTACTCCGCATGTAATTAAGATTAAATCTCGCAAAAAATACTTGCTACAAATACAGCACTTTGCAAGTTTTAACATTTCTTATTTTTAAAACAAAAGCACTGCACACCGTTAAAAAATATTTCTAAATATAGTTTACTGGTTAATGAATCAGAATGAGGAACATTTATACATTTATTTCATTATTACAAATGAAAGGAAAACTTGTTAAAAAAAGAATTATTTGTGTATAACCTAACTGGATGAGGTTGATTTTTAACGCTGTTAAGATTATGTTTACATGTTTTTTGTCTAACTGACCTTTGATGATGATTATTGTATTTTTATATAAATTCTTCCTGTGCATAGAAGCTGTTGCAAACAAAGCATATTAAAGACAATAGTACCATGAATTTATTTTTGGCTAGTTTCGCCAGTTAACATAAATAAGGGATCACAGTAAATGAAAATATACAGTGCGTTTCATTTCAAATTAATACATAGCCACAACTTCCTTCACAAGGGAGACAAAGAAAAAATATTTTGACTATTGTTTAAAGGTCATCTCTTTGCACTTTTTGATGTGTGATGTGTGTCTTGATCAAACTATTACGTCATCAGAGCGAGAAAACAAAGTAGCCGATAAAAAAAGTAATGCAAGTAATATTTTCTTAATAAAATTATGAATATTGATAAGTTTTTACGAGATACGCAATTTCAGTGGACTAGACAACACACTGTATATAAAATTTATCGTTATATATTTTTTAATTATATCTCCACAAATATTATAATCCTGACGTAGTATTCTGAGAATATCGGTGATATATTATCTAAAAATAATTGAATATCTTTAAATATTAATTATAATTATCGTCTCCCCATCTCCTTTCAAATAAAAACACAAGTAACGGTTAAAGATATGATACATGAACCAGTGCCAAGTATTTAAGTGCACTTGGCAATGACAATGATTGATGCTCAAAATTCTTATTAAAAATAAATGTACGTCGAATATTAACATTCGTTAAGAAAATGGCGAAAGTAACAAAAGAAAGAAGTGATTTAGTTTTAGATCACAATAACTACAGTTTATAGACATCACTTAAATTAATTTCATATGTACCATTTTTTAACTCAATAAATTGATCAAAACATTGGCCAAATTATATTGGTACATACAATTGTTCACTAAAAATTGATGACTCGAATTTTTTTTGTGTAGTGGCCTTCTTGAAGTAATGAACGAATTATGATGATCCAATTGGTAATCCATGAATTCTGAAATGTTTTTTGAGAAAATCATTTTAAAACTACTTTTTTATTAAAAATCTACTACGTAGCTTTAATTCAGCATCAACTAAAAACCCTGAATATAAGCTGAATATTTTTTTATACAGATTTCATATTTTAAATTTGATTGTGAAAATATTAAGTCTTCCCCCCTCCTAAAATGAAAATAATTTACATGCGGTCATATTCAGTAGCGTCTATGATTGACTAATTTTCCATATTCAATTTTTCAAAGCCTTCTAGATTTTTAAATTAAATGGAAACATAAACTAAGCGTTTAAACTTTATATGCAAGTCTATGTCAGTATGAAAGAATTGTATTGAATATAAATGTAATTCGAATACTACGTTTCAGAGGTATTTTAGAATGGTACCCTAGTTCTTAGTGGGCCATAGTGTATTTATAGAAAAATTGTTGTAAATTCCTTCTAGTTTTAATAAATTGGTGAAAATAGAACAACAATAGAAGAGGTTCCAATTATTGATCCTTGGGGAATTCTATTGATTTTTAATATTCGTTCAGTAAGGACAATTTTAGGTATAGTCTATATATTCTTGTTTTTATTTCAAATATTTCAAACATAGGTTATGTATCGCACCTGTACTGTAATTATATTAGTAGTTATCAGTTTAATATATTTCCGATAGAGTTTATAAAATCAATGGTATTAAACTTGTCCCAGCAACAATTTTCTTTATTATGTTATTCTGCGGATAAATTTGTTAAAATATAAAATTAATGTTAGTAAAGGATAATATACAGCATTTGTCATTTAGCTTGAAATATGGACCACAGACTTCTATAATAATTTTAAACAACCTATCAATATACAAATGTTAATGTCTGTTGAGATACAACTCGCTGAATGTGGGACCACGAAACAATAGTTATTCATATCAATACAAAACTGTTTTACTAAGTGACTTCTTGGTTGGTCTACTTCTTTCTATATTTGAACCTACATACTGTTCGAATATTCAAGAAAGTGATATAAAGGAAACTCCAACTACTTGACTATCTCATAACAATTTTGTACGTTTTTTTTTTTTCATACAAATAGATTTTTAAAAATGTATCTCCTAATAAATAAAAATGTGTACCTCGTATGAAATCCCTTAAAACAGTTTCGATGTTTGGTGGTGCCATGCACACAAGCCATGTCTCAGTAGGTAATAGCTTTTACTAGTTATTAGTATTTTGGTCCCAGAAACGGGCGTTTGAAAGCTTTGATATCCCAACTTTTTTGAACACCCTATATAAAAAATACTTGTTAATAAATAAAAGGTGAATAAATAAATATATCCACATATAATTCGCAAAAATTTCTAAATGCATTTCGATGTTTCCGCATTAATTGTTATGTAAATTTTAGATTAATGACGCAACAACTAACGTAACGTACAACTAACCACAAAATTTTAATCACCGCACTGGTATTCACTTACCATAGCGAAGAGTACGTTCCGGCTAACTGGCGGCATTTTGCGGTTGCTCTTCCCACCACTGCAACACGTCTGCTATGTTCTCCTTCTGATCGTCGGGCAACTCGTGTTCAGTTTTGAGGGAAATCACGGGCAATTCACTATTTTCCGTCTTTATTTGTACATTGAAATTAGGACTCAGTCTTTCTTGAGGAGGAGTATTGAACACAGGTATGAAGCAGTTCTGCTCACTTTTGTCCAAAGAGCTTGGTGAAAGCGAAGTGTCACTGTATATCCCCGGAGACAGGGAAGAGGTAGTGTGGATGTCATTAAGATAGGAAAGATCCTGACTGAATTCTAAATTCGGGTCCATAAGACCAGGATCAGAGAGAATGTGCTCGTCTACTATGGAGGGATCTAAGTTTTCTTCGTTTTTGTATATAAAGGTTGGGATAATTTGGTAAGAGTTTGAGGTACTGATTTTGATGAATTGCTGTTGGGAAAGTGGTGTAGATGTTGAGGTCATGTCGTCGTCTTCGGCTGGGGGAGATAACAGTTGGTATGAGTAAGAGATCTTTTGATTATGACTTCGATGGCTTGGGGAAGTAGAAGAACTTGGGGAAGGATATGATAAATCCGTAACATTCTCCGCAGTTTCGCCACCCTCTCCATCCATAGCTAGAAGGTCTTCTAGACTGCGTATGTACTCCACTGCCATTCTAAGAGTTTCCACTTTGCTAAGCTTCTTATTTCCACCTCTTCCGCTGGTATTCTCGAAGGCAGCAGCTATAAAATTAGGAATATGCTGCCTAAGGTTAGCGAAACCGTTATTCACTTGTTTGACTCTGTTCCTCTCTCTAGCGTTTCTCCTCGCCACAGCAACAGGTTGAGGGCTAGTCTTGATCTCCTTACCAGTCTTTGGTTTTTTCTTTGCATTGTTTGTCAAGAGTATATCATCCTTACTGAGTTCTTTGGGTTGCGGTAAGATGTGTTGAGGTTTCCTTAATACTATGATCTGCCTGTCGTTCTGCTGGTTGCTGACGTTGTTCTGTTGCAAGACGTTGCCCTTGCTGATGGGATTGTAATGCACCACACTTATTTGAGCCATAGCCAGTCACTAATTCGAGCTGTTTACTTATTTACATGTCTCGTGTAACGGCCTCGCTCCGGAGTTTGTCATCACTTAGGAGAGTTCGCGCCGGCCACTAATAAATAAATGACAGTCGACCGGATGTTGTAATTGGTTTGGCGCGCGATTAATTTTGTTTTAGAATTGTCGCGTGCGAGGATATTCTGAGGAATGAACCGAAGTTTGTGTCAGACAATTCCATCGAAACATTCGCACATGGCACGAGGCTAAGAGACCCCTCCCATTCCGAAGGGTGGTTTCTGGATCACCAGCTGTTGCAGTTAGGCGGCACACATATAGGGGACCCGTACGGTAAACAGAAAGCCGAGTATATGTGAATTCAGGTAAAGCTGGTCTGCGAGGGGCAAGGAAGTGGTTGTTGATTCAGAAAATAGCGGTAAATAATTTGAAATTCTCGCATTAAGAACTGTACAGCAGGCTTATAGGCTTATTAAACATTTAACAAATACGCCTAGTATATTCTTCACTAATAATAATTTATTTTAAAGATAAGGGCAGTTTCTTTATAAACAATTTTTCTTGTTATCCGTAATAGACCTATGATTTCAAATTGCCCCCATGATATTTTTAAAATAAATCAAACGTTTATTAGTTTTGTTAAGATACCCTGCAAATGAACTGACAAAAAGCTGAAAGATGTTCAGTATACAGAAACGAATATACATGTTAGTGAACCTATGGGTAGATTCATATTCTTGACTAATTGGACACGTATTTAGACCCGTATCCGTAGCACAAATTATCTCCCGAGAATCTAGGAAATTAGAAACACTTTACATATGGTGTCTTAACGAAACGTCTCGACAGAAATAGTCAACGTCGTTAAGGGCGATCTAACGGCGGCCAAAATATAAGTTTGCTTTCAAAATTTTTGCAACGTGTGCAAACATAAATATTTAATTGTATCTTACCAAATTTTGCGTTAAATATGTTATTTTTACAAATTCAGATTTTAAAAATAAATAAAATGAAGATACTGTAAAAAAGTATGGTCTGTTCAAAGTATAGAATGTGTTTCTTCCACAATTATTTTTCTTGAAAAAATAGACCTTGTTTTTATTTTGTTTCTTTTCCGAGAAAAAGCACGATTTTTCGCAAAAACGGTTATGACTAGTTCAACGAAATATCTGATTAATTTTAAAAAATAAAAAGACAGTTAAACACAAATATTTTTAATTTTGAGGATCTACTTTGATGTGTTCTGTAGAGTGATAGAAAAAAATAGTTTTCTTTGATGCGAACATTTAGAATTTACAATAAAATTTTTAATTAAATTTTATGTCTGCAATTAACAAGTAGATACTCTGATACATTTTACCATATAACTTAGAAATGGCGGCGTAGAAAAAGTGATAAAAGAAAACAAAATGAGGCAAGTAAACCATTTCTTTACTATAATTGTATGTACGTAGAATCAAGGCGATTATCAAAGAAAAAGTTAAAGTGTGAATGTATCGTATACCTATACTTTCCGATCTCAATTGAACAATGTGGCAGAATGTACAGGTTCGGTCGCTGACGCAGCAACTCGGCATTGAATATTTGAAAAACTAGTTCCCATTTTTATTTACCCATTCACATAAAGGTCTAGTCGCCCAGTTGAAGAATGAGCGTGCGGGCAAACGCGGCACAAACACAGCCGCGCTGGGCCACCTGGCCATAAGTTCGGTTGTCAACAAATGGCCTAACAGTGCAGTGCAGCGATGCGGAATTTGGTGTGATTCAGGTAATTTTAATTTATTATAGACACCTTCTATTAATCATTCATATTACAATTGCGAAATGTAGAAATAAGAGGGATATTTTGTTAACTAACATTATCACAAAATGGCATTTTGGAGACCTCTTGACACGGAACAAAATGAAATTTACCATCAATATAATAAAATTGTATGAGGACACAAATAATTAAAATATGTTGTTGGTCAAATGAACATTATAATAGAAATTTTCTACACATTATATACAAATTATTATAATTTTTTACCTGTAGCAGAAAACTTTTTTAGGGACGCCTATGAAATTCATTAAGTTTTATTGCTAGAAGTTTTTATACATGTACTGACTTCGGAAAGACTGTACTTTGTTCGAAATATTGATGTTCTGATAAATAATATAATAAACATTTGTATATATCCAATTAAAGAAAAAACATAAAATACACCACAGAAATGATGCAATTGCATCCAGTTATCAAAAAAATATATAAAGTACGAGGTCTGCTCAGAAAATAACGAGCTTTATTTTTCCCCTATTCACACACTTTTCCCAGCGGTGTTTCCATTTCACGAAATAGTCCTGGACAGCGTTATTTGAAATGGCTTATAAAGTATGTGACGAATTTGCTTTGATGTCATCAATAGTCTGAAAACGGTGTCCTTCAGCACTGATTTTAAATTTGGAAATAAGAAACAAATCGCAAGGAGCCAGGTCTGGTGAGTAAGGATGGTAATGATTAATGAATAAATACGATGACTCAAATCTTTCATATAGTCCCAAAAAATAAAGTCTAACGTCGACAAAATCGATGACGCGTATGAAAAAAAAGTTACAGTATCTCGTAAACGAGGCTCCAAATAAAAATCTTACAAGAGTAAAAAAATATAATAAAATGCCGCTTTACCTAAAAAATATTCGGAAAGCATAGGCGTATTCAAAATAAAATAGGGGGTTCATGGGTACTGCAACCCTGCAACACCCCCCCCCCCGCGTTCGCGCTTTGATATTTTAAACCAAAATTACACAAAAAGGTGCCGACTTAAGATCAAAACATGTGCTAAATTTTAAATAAATATATTGACAATCACCGAAGTGATCAATAAAAGTCATTTTTTAAATTTTAATTTTGACAATCTGTATTTTAAAAATGGGGCTCCGAAAAAGTGGCATAAGAAAAGTCCTATTATTTTAGTCCAAGGAATATGTTTAACTGCAACATCCCGTATAACTATTCATCATTAACTTTTCTGTTTTGATCACACTTTGAAAGTTGTCAAAAAAAATATTGATCTATATCGATTCATCGAGCCCTTTTTTCGACAAAAATAGATTTTTCTCGTAAAGGGTGTAAAAAAATTTACATTATTGTGCTACAGCTAGTCCGTCCCTGGCAAACCAAATAGGGCAAATTGTTTTCATGGGTCAATTTTTAAGGAGTCTTATCTGTTGTCCATCGTATTAAAAAATAATGAATTACACGAAGTATTTTAAAAGTTATTAAAATAAACTCTAGAGAAAATTTTTATAGCAACTTGTCATGTTATTTTAACGTCCCCTGTATAAATCCGAGAGATTACCCACATATTCTGAGACACTGTATATTTGTTGAACATTTTTAAAATGTAAATTTAAAATAGATTTAATCAGTTTATCAATACAGTGATTGTACATTGTATTATGTTGTATATACGTACAATATATTAAAATTTCCATTAACACAATGAAAAAAATACTTCGACTCAAAAAACAGTGGTCTTAGTTTAATGTATTGTCGAAATAAAATAAGTGAAAGATACTTCACTTTTCTATTCCAAGACCTATGTTTTTATTCGTTCTTTGCATAAAAAGGTACTGAATTTGTTCGTTACTGTATCTAAAAGATTTAAGAGAAACCGAGAAATTTATTTAAGCACATACCTTATCTGGGCCACTCCACGCCATCACGGGTATATACCGTCTAGGGACCATATGGGTCTGGTGGTTGAGTTTCGCTAACGTAAGGAAACGCTCTTAGTGTTGATTGAATGGCGCTGGATGCCAAATGTCGGATCAAAAGGAATACATCGCTATAAAAATAGATATTTTAAGTGCCACATGTGCCCATAATTGCATGTTGGATGCACCAACATGTGGCCTACCTTTTCATGTGAGCGTTTTTTCCTTTAACGCCCGTGTAATGCCCTTGCGCTTGGTACTGTGCAGAGAAGAATTCGTACAAAGGTTTTATTGCAACCACTATATTTTTAATGGTTGAAATGAATGTGGTAACATAGGTTTGTGGTTACGTCACAACCCGAGGGAATTAATTTTGACATATGAACTGTTTGTTATACTGGGTGTTTATAGATTATTGTGCCACAATTAAATGTTTTAGAAAATGTAATATTAAGCAAAAAGTTTACCATAAACATATCTTACCTCATGGTAAGGTTCTGAGAAGATTATTATTTTGATTTTAAAATATTATACTGATTAATGAATTTAGATACTTAATCTTGAGAAGGAAAAGACAAAAAAATATATTTGAATTTTAACTAATCACAGTTATTCCATTTCTCGTAGAAATAATTTCTAATTCATTTAATTATTCAGATTTACTATATTTCAAATTAAAATAAAAATTATATTATTAGCTAACACTTAAGGAGGTTTATCTGATTTGGAATTGACGAACAAATATTCATAAAAAAATTAATATAAGCTTCTTAATATGAAGAAAATCCTCAAACAAAATTTTGACTGGTATGGATACCTATGAGACGAGATAGTAGATAGTAATAAAATAATTTTTCACGATTTAGTACAGAGTCTTATGAGAATGCAGTTTTTTTTTGGTCTTTCCACTTAGAATGCACAACAATTGACGAACAGTTACCACAGCAACTTGTATAAATAGGAAACCGATATCTAAAGAACCGTATGATAGCTCGTAGAAATCGATTAGGTACTTGTAAGATACTATAATAATAATAATAATAATATTTATTTTATTATTTTATTTTATTTTTAATTTTTGTTTATGTAAGTATTTTTTTGTGTGTAATGATTAAATATTATTTGTGTAATTTTGAATATTCGTTTGGGCGCCTTTTGTTGTGTAGAATGTTATTTGTGTGTATTTAAAACAAAATTTTCATTGAATGTAGGTTCTCTTAATAAAATTTAATAATTACAATGACAAATATAGACGAATTGTACTTTCTTACCTTCGTTTTGCTACACTCTCCTCCGGCAGCTTTACCTTGCATGAATAATGTTAACAGTGTAGGTTCATTTTTAACAGTGTAGATAGGAATGTTTATTGATAATTTCTACACTGTCCCTCAAAAACACTTGTTCGATTAACAGCATGAGTCCTTACCTCAGAGAAGCGGTTCTATGTTATTTTAAATTTACCTTTACTATTAATTTTTTTGTAAGAAGCATTGAATAAAAGCAAAATTTTAACTATTTTCACAATATGACATTTATTAAGTATTAATTTTGAAATTCCGAACAATATGGTGATAAACACAGAAACTAGATTTTTTATAGACTTTTACATGACTAAATATCGGAGAAATTCCTTAACTCTATCTAACATGATACGAAAAGTATTTGGTTAACCAATTATTAATGTTTTAAAAGTTTTATGAAACAAATTAACTTATATTACGAACATCGAAACTAAACTAATTCTTAAACTAGGAAATGTTCAAATCTGTCATTTTTAATTTTACCCACTGAAATTGTTTATGGTTTGAACTGAAGTTTTCTATTTCACAAACTGTTTTTAGTTCAAATTCGCAACACTTAACTTTATGTTTTTGGAGAATACGCTTATGCTTATGCAACTGGACTTACGTTTATTTCGTTCTGCATCTGAATTTTCGATCGTCACTCTAACCTCACATTAGTTGTGGTTTGTCAGCTGTACTCGTTCATTGAAGATGGCTGTTGGGTCTGAGTGGATTGCTTCCTGGTGTTTTTGATGTTATTTTCGGGAGCCACAGGACAAAATGCACCCCTCACCAGTGTCTCGGACCAACTACTCTTTTCCACTTGTTTACTTCCCAACGATACTCTCGTTTTCCGGTACAAGGTAAATTTTCTGATTTGTCCCTTTTTAATTGGTCACTCGTATCCATGATATTATTTTCTAACTGCGCAATTTCTCCCACATATTGGGATGAATTTTATTTTAATTAACTTACGGCGTAATTTATATTTTATAACTGCGTAGTAAATTTTATACATCTTAAACTAATTTACAATAAATTTTTATATGACATTCTGCATGACAAATTTTTATAACAAACTTCTAGCCTATGTGTTTTCTGATACTATAATATTTGAATTTTCTTTTGTACTAGATTATTTAACGTTTAGTTATTCGTAAAATTGTTAAATTGGCCCTTCTTGTGGCATTTTTCTTTTACTTTCATGCTTCTACTTCGAACCTAAACTTTATTTTCTTGACATGATTCTCGTTTACAATGTATTATTTAAATTTTGACTGATAATGTTTCAGTTTTTATATGAAATAACTATGAAAGGAAATTTTTATTTTTCTTTAAAAAGTAATTCAAGTCTTTCTTAGAGTCTACAATATAATTTCATGAAATTTTCTCTGCTATTACTCGGTGTCGTTTCTTGAGATACAGTGTGTTCATTTCAATACATAATTTATAATAATTCTCCTTGTAGCCTAACTTATCCTGCATATGCGTGATAGCGACAACGCCGCGGTCTCGACGTAGCGTATTATTTGAAATTCGCAAGTGTCCAAATAAACAGAATGGTCGAACGGGAGCGAGCGAACGCTGAGCCGAGCGCGGCAGCCAAGTGCAACGTTGCCAAATCTAAAGGCTTACTACTTTAGTCACTAGCGAATCTACAGAAACTTTCGTTAGACTTTATGCGTATCTCCGTACCCGATAAACCTCCTTAATTTATTTTACTATTTATCCAAAATGTTTCAATCTTCTATCAATAGAAGTATTCTTAAATTAAACCTACGCCATTTCCTCTACTCTAACAAACTAAATAACAGTATCCAAGATTTGGATTTACATACTAAATTTAACACAAGTCTGTATTATATTAGGGGTTTATACCACTTTACCACTGTCTAATACACTAATTTATTTTCTTCTTGGTCTTTTATCTACTCTATTTCTTTTCTGTACTTATTAGCACAACTTCTGTTCCTGACTTGTCATCTATCATATAACTTCTTGTTGTTTGTCTCCTTGCTGATATTTCTATATTACTATTCCCTGTCGGAGACTTGGATTAGATTTGTGTGGACTTAAATTTATTATATTATTATATTATAATATTTTCAAAACTATAGCTGTCAGTTCCCCCAATTTATTATTTTTCTTTTTTAGTTACCTCACTCTTTTTCTTTTCATGTCCCACAATTTTTTTTAAATCACTGTAATTCTAGTAATCCAAATTTTTATTACCAATCACATTTTCAATTTCGAATATACTTTATTACATTATATTTCTGTAACATTTGTTTGAAATTCTTTACGAAAATGCTTAGTTGATCATATACTAATTTTTCTTTATTTTATCTTTTCTTTCTCAATTTGAACCATCTACTTTACTCCTATTGGTCACACTTATTCAACTTATAATTTATTTCTTTAAAATCAATTTTACCAATTTTATTTTCCCAAATTTGTCTTTTTCTTTGATATTTTAAAATTTTTGCTCCAATTCATTATATTACACTATATTATTGAAATTCATAAAATTCTGGTCAAGACGTAGAAGCTTTGTTTTTAGTGTTTTTGTTTCAGTTGGTTGTTTACTGTCATACTGACATCAATACATTTTTCGAGTCCGATCTCAATAAAAAGGGACCTACGAACTGCGGCTCCTGCAAGCTTATCAGATTGCTTCACAAGTTGATATCATAAAAATACAGTCCACAAATAAAATGGGTCTTTCATTAACAATACAAATTCATTATTATCCATTTTCTTGAAAACGAAATTTTTTTTAATCATTTCAAAGATTCACATATTCATAGCACACTGTTTACTTAAAATGTAATTTTTTCTATCTCCTACTGTAGTTTAGCACCATAATTTTGAAACATCCTGTATACAATTTAACATATTATAATTTTTTTTTAAACGGTGTATACAGTTCTGTTATGAAAATTTTGCTATAAATAAGTGCGCTTAATGCATATAAGCAATGCCGTTAATGATCAGCCTGCATATTCGAAGATATTGTAACTGATATATACTGGTATCATGGTCATATATTATGTATGTATAGTACCTATAACGTACTACATAATTTTGCATTTAAAAACGTTACTGGATTTTTTATTTTATTATTCACTTTAAGCAACAAGAGCAGCAGTGAACTCATGTACCTAAACCAAAGTTAATATTTGACTCAAAAGATCGCTATAACAGAAGGAAAAATCCTACTCGTATAATTGACAGCACGTGTTTTTGGAAGCGTGGAGACAATGAATTTCCCATAAATATGCATAAGAGGCCAGCGTATATTCTATGACGATTCCAGTGAATGACGTTATTGAAGAGGCACACATACTGATTAATTAACATAATTTCGTGTTCACTATTCTAATTGTATTTTGAAACTGCTGTATAATGCTCCAGTTCCCAAATTCGATTATTACATATTTAATCATGCACCGAAAATTTTTCTTACACATACAAATTGCATTCTTAATGGTTACAAGAACAATATTTGTCACGATTATTAGTGTTATTACCCAACAATTATATTAATTACGTAATGATGTATAATATACCAATAATCTAATTAATACGAGTAATTAATATCTAATCCAATAATATCAACTTAATTTTGTTAATTAAATTATTAATTTATACTCATAAGTTTTGTATTTCAATAAAACAAAAATACAATTTTACTATAAAGAACAATATAGATATTATTTTTTTAGAATTACCTCCTTTTTCTCACCGATATCACATTATTTGCACACAGTCCTGCCCATTTATAGTAAGTATATCCACCATTTTCTGAATCACATTATATTAAAGATCTGATCCAAAATCCTAATTTTTGTTATATAATACGATACTGTATACTCTTGAATGAAAAGAATATACCTGGAAAGATCCTCCCTTTTCCCCTCTTACACACAAATACGTTACGTTTTAAGTAGGAATAACAAAAACTTCCCCCTTTTTTACCTAAATCACGGAAATGATATTCCAGCCGTTATTTTTTTGTGGGAAATTCCGCTTTTTAGATACAAAATTTGATTTATAGGACAGGTAGAACCCCTGTAGTTTATTTTGTATAGAGCCCAGCATTAAATTTACTTTTGAATAATGGCTATTCTACTGTTTTTTGATTAACTGATTGCTTAACTGATTTAAAGTTATGTATTTGTTTTAAATACATTGAATATTGGGATATAATACAGATAGATCCATAATAATTGATGGTGCCGCTACTTACAAATATTTTATGTGCCGCTCTTCTGTTATTTTCACTCTTCGTAGTTGGCAACAGGGAAAGTGATTTACTTCGATCAGTGGCGGGTTAAGTGCAGTGGCAATAGGGTCACACATTCATTTTAATCACAAAAATACAACACAAAAAGCAGAATGTTGGAATTAATTAACTTGATGGGGTTTATAAATTTGTTAAAGGTATGGATTAAATAAAAATGATTTAGATATTGTTATTATTAATATCAAAACTAACATAAGAATCAATTTTTAACAGTTATTTATCTATTTTGTTTTTTGTGTGAACTTCAAGGTAAAAGCAACAATTTCTAAATGAATTTACGTTTATTCTCCTCATTTAGAAATGCGAATAAAAAATCGATTTATAATTTAAAATAATAACTGCTTTATTAGTTTAAAGTTAAAACATCCTCCGGTTTATCTTCAGTTAAAATTTACTTTATTCCAGTTTCTAACCTAAAACAGTTCGAGTACTTTATATCGAAGAAACCATCAGTATTTGCTTCTTTACCACAGAACTAACACTTAACAGATGATTAGCGTTAAAAAAACTCTGATTATTTAGAAGGTTAAGGATAAATTCAAATAAAAACACGATCGGCGAAGACAAATAAATAAAACAGCAAGCACACATAGGAAGCACGAATGTCTCTGACTTGACAGATCGTATCAGTTGGAAATCTAAGAAAACGGAAGGTAATATTGATCAAATGGAAGTAAATTTTAATATCTTCGGTAACATTTACATGTGACGTCAGATTTAATCATCCTGGATCGCTCGGTAGAAAATAAAGGATTATAACAAGAAAATATGTTTAGTTAGATGTTGGCCATTTTAATGATTTAATTATTGGGATCTCGGAAATCTACCGTAACTTTTTTATTTTCATATATTTTTTTTTAATCTGTAAAAGCATTATTACATAAACATTTTGCAAATAATTTCACTGTAGAATCAGACTAATATCAACGTTTGACTTCCGTGAAACTATCATCACCTTCCTTTTGTCTTACGGGCGCACACAAACAAAATTTACTTATTCAAAATTCAAATAAGTCTAAATTTTATTATTTAACATAGTTTGCATTCTAAATAACTTTTTTTATCTAAAATTTGCTTTTCAAAATTAAATTTCATGTTTTCCCTAGACTGCTAACGAAACAATATGTTTTATTTTATGCATAAACATTGTAATAAAACAAATTATGAATGATTTTTTTGTATTGATCTATGATTAAATTATGATTGGCTAACAATTTTTCTAATCGGTTAATTTGTTATTGTTTTTTATTCTGAAATATTCATTTATAATTTTAGTTTATAATTATTCTCTGGTTGGACCTGTGTTTCGTAAATAAATAAATAAATATAAATAAATACATAAATATATAAATAAATAAATAAATAGGTAATAAATAAAAAAACCAGTAGCTAGTAATATAAAAACTAGTGTGCAAAATCGTATATTTTTAGATTTTCAGGGCACATTATATTAGTTTAAACAAAAACTATGGCATTTAATTTCAAACCAAATAACCCTTGAAAATAATAATTCATATTAAATTTAATTTTTTTCTTCTTATGTACAACAGTTGGTTCATCTATCCGAGGAGCATGTGTCCCTCTGTAAAGTGACACATTTGACGTAGCCTGTAATGTATGACACATAGATATCAAGGTAACCCTCTAGTAAAACATACCCTATAATATTTCATGACTGCAGACCCGGGATTTCTAAATTTGAGAGAGCACAATTGAAACGACACTTATGTAGAGAAATGCCCCAAATCCCAACCCTTGTGCTACAATCAAAGGGTGATCTTTACAGGAGAATGACGTTTGGCACACGACGACACCACCCTACGAAAACGATGGTATCATAAACCTTGTCCAATGGAACTATTAAGTGATTGCTAGTACTAGTGAAATTTTTACATGCGAGGGTCCTGCTCCTTTTTAAAATCATTCAAATCCATGTCCGTTGAACAGTACTTATATGTCATGAACTTTTCTCGAAATGATGTACGTTTTGGTGGTGATGTTATCTTCTTACATTCATTAATTTTAATTCTGTATCCCAGCACCTACCTCATATATGCATCCTATTAAAAATGAAAAGAAGGTTTCACGGAGGTATACAAATCTGTAAATAAACAGTTGCTATTAAAATCTGATTTGCGGAAATACTTTCCCGTAAATTTACATTTCGCAATTTACACTGACATTTTTTCCGAAAGAATAATTAAAATTAAATTTCAAAAGACGAAAAAATTCACTAAATACAATTTGATTGTGTTCAAATTATATCTTCGTACCGTAAGAATTATTACCCCCAAATTAGCATACTTTTCTCTTGATTTACGAGAATTAAGTAGCATTTCTTTCTTCCAGTATAGGTACATATGTGTTTCTCTTATATTTATATTAAGATATTAATTGGTTTTGAGTAATTCAACTCAATTCAAATAGGCAATAATTTGTTTATTACATAGTTTATTGGTTCCCATCAAAACTTATTATTTAAAAAAATATGTAATTTATGAATGATATTGACAGAATAATTATAAAATTATATAGAGGTCTTTTACAAAAACTCTGAAAAAAAAAGGAAAGCTAGAGATGCAAAGAAGGGTAGGTAGTCAATATTTTGATGAAGTTTCAGTAAGCGTATGTTGTTTTTTTTTAGTAATTATAAAATGGTATTGGAATGGACATACTTCACCTATAATATTTCCTAACTTGAATTTTTTGGTAGAATACATTATCATGGGTGAAAAACATATCATCAACATCAGTAATTACCACAAACCAACACGAAAAGCTTATTTCAGAGTAGTACTGAAATGTAAGGTCCAATGAAAAGGAGTTTAACTAGACTGAAAAAAGGATTTATTTGGACTAAATACCTAAATATCGTTTCCCATAAACTAATCCTAGTTTTAGATATTGCCTAGCATATATCGTGTGAAAATTATTATTATAGTCGACATCTTCGGGGCGTCGGACTGCAAAAATTTTGTCGGACAATAAGATTCTTTCATTTCAAATCTTATTACCAAACCCTCCCAGAAAAATCAGCTTGCTGGTTGTCACCAACCATAGTGTCACCAAATCGACATATTTGGGGTGGGGGACAAACTCAAAATACCACCATTTTTGCCGGACAAATTTTTTGGGGGGTTAAAAAAAATATATCTTTCATTTAAACTTAAAAAAAAAGTGCTGGTCATAACATTCCATGTTTATGCCGGATTGACATGTTTTCCTGAAAATCACGGGAAAACTTACCACTGTTGAATTTTCCTCGTAGTCAAATCTTGGGAGACTTGTCAAACTTAAGCTGCACGCAAAGTTACAGCTTGCTGGGAATCATTTTTTTTTTCTTTGTACGGGGGCCCGTGGACTATTAACCCAATTTAGTCAATGCATTCTTCATTCGTGAATAGTCTATTCGTAAAAGACAGTGTTTCTTATGNAAGAAGGGTAGGTAGTCAATATTTTGATGAAGTTTCAGTAAGCGTATGTTGTTTTTTTTTAGTAATTATAAAATGGTATTGGAATGGACATACTTCACCTATAATATTTCCTAACTTGAATTTTTTGGTAGAATACATTATCATGGGTGAAAAACATATCATCAACATCAGTAATTACCACAAACCAACACGAAAAGCTTATTTCAGAGTAGTACTGAAATGTAAGGTCCAATGAAAAGGAGTTTAACTAGACTGAAAAAAGGATTTATTTGGACTAAATACCTAAATATCGTTTCCCATAAACTAATCCTAGTTTTAGATATTGCCTAGCATATATCGTGTGAAAATTATTATTATAGTCGACATCTTCGGGGCGTCGGACTGCAAAAATTTTGTCGGACAATAAGATTCTTTCATTTCAAATCTTATTACCAAACCCTCCCAGAAAAATCAGCTTGCTGGTTGTCACCAACCATAGTGTCACCAAATCGACATATTTGGGGTGGGGGACAAACTCAAAATACCACCATTTTTGCCGGACAAATTTTTTGGGGGGTTAAAAAAAATATATCTTTCATTTAAACTTAAAAAAAAAGTGCTGGTCATAACATTCCATGTTTATGCCGGATTGACATGTTTTCCTGAAAATCACGGGAAAACTTACCACTGTTGAATTTTCCTCGTAGTCAAATCTTGGGAGACTTGTCAAACTTAAGCTGCACGCAAAGTTACAGCTTGCTGGGAATCATTTTTTTTTTCTTTGTACGGGGGCCCGTGGACTATTAACCCAATTTAGTCAATGCATTCTTCATTCGTGAATAGTCTATTCGTAAAAGACAGTGTTTCTTATGATTGCAATTTTACAACATCCTGTGTATTTGATGCGTATACGTCATATTCTGCACCTCCAAAGTGAACTATAAGAGAAGATCAAAGATACCTCCCCTGGAAACGGCGAATAAAAATATGAAAGGCAACGTCATCAGACTTCGGGGTCGATGCATTAAACGAAAAGAAAGACGAGGGGATGCAGCCAGATGTTCAGCTGTTAGCTTTTATGCTCATATGTGATGCTGCGTCTCTCTCCTACTACCTGAACCGCATACGGACATCCAGTGAGCCAGACAAAGGCGAGTGGCGTACCTGGGATGAGGGAATGTCTAGTCGGCCACGCTTCGTGCCACGCGACTGTTAAGCTCGAATTTGCACAACAATTGCCGGGATTTTCTGTTCCTCCACGTAACTGCCAACGAAATAATCGACCAATGCACACTTGTGGTTCTTTCGTCGATTAGAATGTCACAGTCTTGGTTTGGCCTACTATGAAGGATTACAACGATTTTATGTTGCGTAAGTTTAGGTTCTTGTATCAAATTGATTAGTATCGAGCCATTTGCAATGTACGCATTGTTGTACTAGTTATAGTCGAAAAAATAATGGTGCATTGTCATTTTCTTTAAGGTTTAGATTTGAAGGTATTAAATTTGGTTTAGTCCATTTTTCCATGTGGAGAATACGAGAAGGAAAAGACAACTTCCTTAAAAATTTATCAGACATAAATGCTAAAAAATACGAAAACAATACAATTCCTGAAGTGTAGAATACCGCAGAAATCCCCATCTCCATTAGTTTATCTCTAAAAAGGAAGAATTTTCATTAATTTTATGGCCACCAAATTAGGAAAAGAGGTACAGGTTATAATAAGAATTTTCGAAAATAAATTTCTGGAGAGCGATTTTACTAAATTAAGCAAGTATTAAAACTACTTTAAGAAATCCAAAAATTATGTTAATAACAAAGAAAAAGATAAACCACTAGCAAAAACTATTAAAGTATGACAAGTTATGTTTCGAATGAAAAAAATGTATTAGCACATCTCGTACATAGAATAATAATAAGTTCTTTGCTTCTTTGTAGTAGCATATATTTATTTATATATTTGCTTGAGGTGTAGTAGTAAAAGTTAAATATAAAATGTTTATAGTATGATTTGTTGAAAGTCAGTCAGAAAGTCATCTGTAACCACAATTTTAGTGAGCCTTATTAAAGTGTACTATAGTGATCTAACGATGTAACCCCTCTCCTCCGGAGAATAGTTGAGCTAATGGTATGGAGGATAGAAATATCTAAATAACAATTAATGACACTTAAATGCAACTTTTTCAGGCAACATCAAAATAAATTAAGGACCTAGAAATTACACTTATAGTCCAGTCGACAGAGGCCGAAAAGTTACAGTTGGTGACATTTTCTTGATACCTCGGAAATAACTACACAGGAATACTTTAAATGATGAAAACAATAACAGGCTGACAAAGTATTTTTTCAAAAAAAAAGTTATTAACAATTTAATGGTGAAAATTTTTTTTTAGTAGTTTTCTTTAAATAGCTCAGCGAGACTTGGAACGAAAAAATGCTTAGAACATGATTTTGTTCGTAATAAAAATAGCTTCAAAATGGCGATGGTCCGATTACGAAATTTGCAATAACAAAGCCGTGAGATTGAAAAAACGGTATAAAACGTCATTTTTTAAAGTTGCTGTAAAAATGTCANTTTAGCTTGTATCTCAAAATGATTAGTATAAACAGTGTCAATTAAAATATCCAACTTCCTCTACTACTTAATCCTACAACTTTCTTGAAATGGTGCATTCTGTCGAAATGATTAAAATATTTCTTCGCTTTAAATGTATTATTTTTTAACTGAAAGTTAAGAACAAACAACTTACTTGTAAGAGAATTGCAGAAAGATTCGTGATATTTATTTTGATTTCGATTCTTCTAATTAATATTTTCAAATTTTAATAGGTACTTCTCTTTTCATTAAAATGCAATGTCGATTACTGGAAATTCAAATGTTCAACCTGGGAATTGCTAATATTCATATTGTCAAAAAGTTGAACTTTGGCAGTTATTAATTTGGTACAATTAAAAACGGAAAATAAGGAAATGGATACTCGCAGACCTCATCCGAGTTTACTTTTCACGTACAGACATTTAACTGCAATAAAATGAAATATTAGCTGTTTTATAGAAAAGAAAAATATGCTTAAAATTGTTTCAGTTCAGGTCATCCGACATACTTGGAAATAGTAATGTTACGATGTTACCGTTTTTCACTAAGCTAAACATAGTTCAGCTATTTATACAGAGAAATTCAGAACTTATCCAAAAAAAAATTGTTGATGTACAGAGGACTCTTACAAATACAATTTTGTAACGAAATAATCAAAAAGGGCAGTTCGAAAGTGATTTAAAAATACACTTCTGTACGGCACTGGAAACTGGTCCACTGTAAAACCTGACCTGGCACAATCACGGCGGCAGTGATAAAAACGAACAAAAACTTGAAAGAATTTCGCAAGAAAGGAAATAAATTTTAATTTTATATCAGCAAATTCAACTGATTTTGCTACTATTGCTATTATTAATTAATAAAATTAATTTGTGGTTTTAAATAATAAAATAATTTGGCATACCTGATGTTACAACTGTTCAAAATTTTGTCCACCGACGGGTAAACACATTTAGGTCCGTCTTACTCAGTTTCTACGAATTAACACAAATACTGTCTTGTTTCACCATAACACAAATGCTTCACCATAAATTAAAACGATATCCATCAACTCCAAGTTGCTATACACGCAAGCCATTTTTGACACCAACTACTAAAAAACTATTGTAAACACTATGTCAACGACGATTCTAAAATCGGATTTCAGTATTCGGAGTCGCTGAGGCTCTTCACGCGTATTACGAATAAAGCTAGAGACTACAGTTGTCCAACTATGTAATGGTTGAAAGTACTGCAACTTCAATAATATTTTTTTGGAAACTATAAGGATATTACAATTTTTTTTTTACGAAACTCGCTCCATTTCTCAAGCTGCATCTGATCCCAAATTTTTTTTGGATAAGTTGTGGATCACCCTGTACAACTGGTAGTTTTAATATAACACAAAGTTTTCAGTTTAATACTAGTATTTCCATTCTAATAGTCTGTGACGCTATAGGAATTAATTCCTAATATTCGCTTTTATAACGTATTGTAACATTCTTCGTTTATTCACATTCCATCTCATTGTATAGCTGTTACAAAAATAGAAGACATTCATTTTTTCAGTATACATCTAAATTAAGAAACAAGACAGTAGTCCCTTGAAATACATATAAAATATGATCAGAACTCTTGGAATTCCATATTAAGGGTTGTAAGACATTTCAGAGACATAGTAAACTTTTTCACTTTTTGAAATATCTACTTCTTCATCCTGATATGTTCGTATAAAGATATTCCGCAAAATTGATAAATTACTACACTGATTAGGTGCCGACACATCTAACAATAGTAAACCCCGTGGGGACTAAAATGTATTCCCCTTTGGTGGTCCAGACAGGGACAAATTAGTAGAAAGCAATCGTCGCGGCTTTGATCAAACTTTTTTGAGGCTCTCTATAGATAATGCTAACGAAACAAGAATTCATAACACATGAAATATCTTGGAATCAAATAAACATCTTAATTATATGTGTAGTGGGAAAGAGAAAAAGATGTAAAATACAATTGTTATCGCATATAGATAAGCCCTTCAGATAAGTATTTAAAAGAAGTGACAGATATTGACGGTAATGAGGATTGTGTTTTATATGAAGCGTTGAAAAATACAGCCATTTATTGAATTAAATTATTATTTAGACAGTTGCATTAGAAAAAAAGTTTTAAGGAATTGTTGTATTACACCACATTGTCGAAAAATACTGTCACAAATATAGTTATAATATATAAAACGCATTTATTTTACCATTATAAAATTTATAAAATGGCTTGGTTAAAAACGGAATTATACAATGTGTGTTTCGCAAAAAGCAAACAATGTTATGGAAAATGTGTTTCCTCGCGTATTTCTCAGTGAGAGGAAAGCTTGTAAAATCGTCGAGTCCATGGTCAAGATATTCTATGGTGAAAGCTTTAGCAATAGCTAAGGATTTTCTAAGTTAACCGTTTATATGTACAACGTGTCCCAAAGGTATGGAAACAACACAATAACTTTCGAAAAATGCATTTTGAGGAAAAATGATTCAGACAAAAGATATAGGATTTTTCCCTGGCTATTCAATGGTGGCCCTAGATTTGACCTTGACCTTGACCTTGACCTTCAAGGTTATTTCAAAGTCAAGTTAATTTTTTCAAATGGGATGCCCTACTTTTGACCCCGGAAAAGAGCAGAAAATTTTACGTTCAGATATGTCCTTGACCATTTTCCAAGATGGCGGATCTAAGATGGCGGAAGCGATTCCAAAAAATTAACCGATTTACGCCAAATTTGGTATAGGGGGGTTTTTGGGGTCGCTGACTACGAATCTGAAATCTGTTTTTGAGAAATTTGAGTCCAAGATGGCGGACGCAATTTCAAAAATCAACCGACTTTTGCCAAAATTGATATAGTGCGGTTTTTGAAGGTGAAGGTCACGGTCAAATTAAGGGTCACCGTCAGATAGCCAGGGAAAAATCCAACGTTAGTTATGGTCGTTTTTTTGCAACCCGTTGTTTTCAAGAGAACGCGCCAAACCATGCGTGACCTTGATTTGACCTTTAATGACCATCGAAGGTCAAATTCGGAAAATGGTCAAGGACTTATCTGAACGTAAAATTTTCCGCTCTTTTCATTTCCGGGGTCAAATGTAGGGCATCCCATTTGAAAAAATTAACTTGACCTTGAAATAACCTTGAAGGTCAAGGTCAAGATCAAATCTAGGGTCACCATTGAATAGCCAGATAAAAATCATAAATCTTTTGTCCGAATAATTTTTCATCAAAATGCATTTTTCCTCAAAATGCATTTTTCGAAAGTTATTGTGCTGTTTCCATACTTTTGGGACACCCTGTATAAAGGAAGCGGGGATACACTACTAAGGAATCAAAAGTATTCAGCAAAGTCGAAATATATAAACATGTAACGTGATGTGGCACCTAATGTATTGTAAGTCGATGATAAAAGTAAATTTGATGCAAATAAATGTAAGTAAAATGCATTTGAGTGATTAATACCAGGTATTTTCTAATTTTAGATTGTAGTGTCACCAACGACAACTCGACTTGTTTGCCACCGTATTGAAAAGCGTTTTGTTTAGCCCATACACCTTTAGGTAAACAGATAAGTTATTATTGGCGAACTTATAGGAGCATATGGATCACAGTTTTAGATGGCCATCTGCAACTATACTTGCAAATGCAAGAAATTTTTAGTTGAAGAGAGATTTTAAGTTGAAAAGCAGAGATTAGCTTGAAGAAAGTGGCAAACTCTTAAAGACCCCTTACACGCTCAATATTATTGAAGCAATATTATTCATATGTTAAAAAAACGGTAGCCCTCACACAATAATATTGATCAATAAACAGTTTCAATGACTACAACATTTTTTTAAGAATGGATGAACAACTGTTTCAGCTCCTTGTTACATTGGTTTCACCATTTATAATAAAGCAGGATACGATTATGAGGAAGGCCATTTCACCGACGGATCGACTTGCAGTCACATTTCTGGCAAGAGGCAACAGCTTTGAAGATTTGAAATTTTCGTCTTACATGGCTGCAATTTCTACCACGTCCTGAAAATGACTGACGTTTTATTGCATAATATGACAATGTATCCCTGACACGTAACAATAATGTGCGATTTTTTTACCTTACGTAAAATAGGAATCTTACACTGATCGCAGACGGTGTGTTTTTAAGTATTTACAGTAGTGGTCGTAGGTAAAGTATAGTACGTAATACGTGGTGTAACGCAATTACGCACTCATAGAATTACGCACTCGCCGCTACGCGGCGTCGTGCGTAACTTTTCCATTCGTGCGTAAAATGCTTTTTACAACACTTATTACGTAATATACTATTATGTGAGCAAATTTTTTACACTAGAAATTATGTAAAACAGAAACTGTTAATTTTGACACAATTGTTGACAGAAGAAAAGTAATTCAAGAGGATTTTACAGTAGTGCGGTAGTAAAAGCTTTGCTATACGGAAATTTCCATAATAAAGTAAAAAGCAGAATGTGTTTTAAAATTTTGTATTAAAGTTCAACACACATTTTTGGTAATAGTTAAGTGACACATATTGCCGTTTTTTAAATATAATTAAGTATAGTCAGAATTGCTACAACAGTATAGGTACATTTTAAATATACATATATTGTTAATTATCAAAATAAATAAAGTTTAGAATAACAACTTTTGCGAAAAGCGGTAGGTATATAGATAATAAATCGAAGCAGGCCGTAAAACACGGAAAGACTGGCCCATTTGAAGTTTTTTCGCTGATTTTAACAATACAAGTAGTCGTTTGTGGAAATGAAAGCCTCCTTGGACGCATTTAAAATACTCAAGGCCCAATAAACAATAATTTACAACTACGTTAAGACTCCTTAAGAGTTTTTACTTGAAGACACTTTAAAAAGCGATAAAATTCGCTCGGGCTAATTATTTTATTTAATGGTTAACAGGGTAAAAGATTTCCCTTGCATTTCGACGTTTTTGTGGTAATGAGGATATACCGAATGTAATTGTTTATAGTCCATTCGTTCAACCAAACAAATTGATCAGTTCAGAATGAACAACTTAAATATACATGGTAATTGATTGAAAAAATTTCTTACACTTAGAGAAATATTAGTTTGCATTATATCATTTCCGTTTGTCCCAAACTAGTCTTAGGTTTGAACACAGTCTAGCATAAATAGTTTTAATAATAATAGAAATCTTCTAATAAGTTTAAAATCTTGTAAGACCGATTTTTATATAAAGTGGTATAGGTATTTAGGTATTATTATTATTATTTTTATTTATTTTAAATACTACTGTTACAGTAATTTCTTACAAGTTTTTCTTGTTTATTTCATAGTAGGTAATTTAATAGTTAACTAATTGGTTTTACTACAATAATTTGAAAAATAACAACACAACTTGCTAATTTAGGAAATATACATTATTGGCAAAATATTATAATATTAAAATATAAATTTTGTATGTGTGTGTGTGTCCGTTTTTGGTTTGGTTTAGATTGTATTTTTTAATTAAATTGTATATAGTATCATACAAATCTCTATTATATTTTTATGTCTTACCTAGTACTTTATCCCTGGCTAGTTGTTGGTAGACACTTGTTATATAGACAATATCAGAAAATTTTCAGAAGTTGGTTCTCACAAACTAGTACAATGCAACACACTTTGGAATGAATAGAGTTTGAAATTTAATAAATTGTTTATTCAAAATTTTGTTATATTATTTTGATTTGAAGACTTTATAAACTCAAATTTATGAATACCTTTTTAAAATAGAATATGTTTTCCACAATAACGAATATTTTTAACTACAAAATTTGCCTTTTTCTGCTAAGCTTACAAATAATATAAGCACTTATTAAAAAATGTCTATTAATTAATTTTATCTATATAATCCGGAGCAGATTTCCTTATATTATTTGTTGCCTATCATTTAGAGGCATCCTTACATCCAAACAAAAATGAAAATTAGTCAGAATTTAAATAAAATGGCTGTTCGTTTAACAGATTTTGTTCGAGCTCTTCGAAATAGTGAATTATTTACGTTATCAGTGATTGGATTCGGCTTGTTTTTGTACAGGTAAGTCCTGTGGTCTGTTATTTATACTTTGCAAAGATTTGATGCGATAAAGCATGATTTATTTGGAATAGCTAGCGATATTTTAGTGTACTGTGTTTTAAGGTACCTGTTACGTTGTGAAATTTGTAGTTTTCTTCGCTGGAAACTATGTAGAAACCTTGCAGACTATATGTGGGGCCGCTGAAAACTGCTTTGGACTTGCTTTCTACTGCTGGTAGCGGAAAATTTTCATGGGCTGCCAAAATAACCTTATCTAGACTCTGGCCAAACTATAGATTTACTGGTAAGTATTTAATTTTCTTCCCTGGACTCTCTCTTCTTGTCTTATTTTTAATTTTTCGGGAGCTGCGTCTCCACGCTATACATCTTGCGAAACGCAAGCCGAAACCAATCAATAATTTCTTTGTTTTTCTCCACCTTCCTGATTATTCTGTCCCTAGCTTTGCTTAAAGTCCATGCAGAACACATTTTTAACAAATGTCTTTTACTTTTATTTACAATTACTCTATAAATTATTTAGTAAAATATTCTTTATTTTATATTTTTTAGGTCATCTCTGGGTATTCTTACAAAGCCACCTTTAGCTTTGACATTTGTGAAATTTATTATAAAATTTGACATTTGATGAAAAATTTTTATGTTATGGTTTATGTTGGATTGAGATATCTTCTTTAAGTTTACTCGTCTTCCTGCGATTTGTATACCCAATTAATCTATAGACTTTCATTTGATATAAGTCACTCTAGGTTTAAATTCGTTTTGCCTTATGTACTGATTACTAACAAGTGTCGATGTCATGCATTTTTATGAAAATTTATTCTGTACTTGAGAGTAAAATTAAAGGATTATTATTTTTATACTATGTAATATCATTGTTAATTACTAGTTTTATATCCAGAATTTCCATATTAACAATTTTATACCAATTTGGTGTTGCTATAATAATAATTAAAATTTGTATACTTTAAGTTCGGTCAGGCAATATTTTTATCCGAATTTCTACATTAACATTTCAAATTCGTTACAATATATACAAATTTTTGTGAGGATTTGTCTACTAGGCTCATCCGGTGTCAGTTTTGTGATGAACTTACCGTACTATTAAGCGTAGCCGCTGATGCTCGTGGCCGTGAATTGAAAGAAAACAGCTCTTTTATCGGTCAACATAAGTGACATGCCGACAATTAGCAGGAAACATTCTCACAAAATACTTTTCATCGCAATTCCTTTTGTATTTCGTAATTTACAAACACATCCATTCATGACATAAGTTACAAGGAATGTCTGGATGTATGCACATTCACTCAATATTCCGTCCAGTCTCAATGGTAGACGACTGCTTGATTAATTTATTTTGTTTGTGCCACTTTAGCCCATTCAAGCAATGACTGGGTTTTTAATTATTGTTAATTGCCTTGTTATATTACTACGATGTCACACTTTTATTGCTCTACGTTCTTTAAGGTCATAACTGTTCGGATAACAAAGTTTACGATTCCCTGCTGGGATAGCTCAGTGGATTAGTCAAAGGCAATGGGATTTACGGTGTACACTTCTGAAGATGCACTAGTATTTCTTATGAAGATTTATTCTCCTAGGATGTACAGGAATCTACTAAGGATATACGATAATAATTTTGAAGGATGTACAGGATTTATTTATTTGCATCGATTTGGAGTACAAATAAACTGAAAAAATTATATCACTTTCATAAAATAGTGAGAGACAATTTGTAAACACCCACAGTTTGTAAGTAAACAATCACTTACGAGGGTGGTCCGAAAAGTTTCCGACCTAACAAAGATACAAACCATTTTTTCAGAATTTTTTTTTTATTTTTCAACATAGTCTCCTTGTAACTCTACACACTTCTCCCAGCGATGCTCCCATCACTGTAACTCGTCCAAATAGTACTCGGCGTTTTTATCTGCAAAATTATTGTTCACGAAGGTGATTGCCTCTTCATTTGACGAAAATCTCTGTCCTCCGAGCGCAATTTTTAGATGAGGGAACAAAAAGAAGTCGCTTGGGGCTAGATCTGGTGAGTAAGGCGGATGGTCAAGCAGTTCAAACCGTAATTCATGGATTTTCGCCATGGCAACCGCTGAGGTGTAAGACGGTGCGTTGTCTTGGTGAAACAGGATTTTCTTTTTCTGCAAATGTGGCCGTTTTTCCGCAAGTTCTGCCTTCAGCTTGTCAAGTAATGATGCGTAGTATGCTCCTGTAATGGTTTTTCCTTTTTGAAGATAATCGATTAAAATAACTCCATGACTATCCCAAAAAACAGTCGCCATC